>NC_068992.1:15564170-15567123 GCF_001194135.2 Octopus bimaculoides
TCTCTCTCTCTCTCTCTCTCTCTCTCTCTCTCTCTCTCTCTCTCTCTCTCTCTCTCTTTCTTTCGAAATTTGTGTTTATATAAATCTGAGATTGTGTTCTACTTTTGCTAAACAGCATAACATTAAAGTAGAAACTGTACGCAATAAAGTGTTTCTTTTACCGATATGATTTAATCGGAATAATTATCATTATAGAGTCTTTAATGTATTAATAATAATCTGATTCATTCAACCAATCTTATTTACGGGGAAAATAATAATTAAGCTCAATTCTTGTATGACGAATTTAATGCAGCGAAATGGAGAAATAGAATGACATATCGCGTAATTAGTTTCCGACAAAAGGGAAGTAAATCTGCTCACCTACAGTTACCATTCAATTTGATTATTTGAGTTTGTTCAATTTAAAATACTTTAGATCTCGGAAGTTATTTTACGTATTAGATTTCAATCAAATACAGTGGTTTGATAAAGGTCGAAAGCAGTACAGTACCTCAGTGATAAAACATTAATCGCGGACTGCCGGGCTCGAGATATACGATACTCTTGCTATTTTAGGTTAATCCGGCACTGAAATCGTATACTGTTTCTACAAATGGTACGTTATAGGGACATAAACAAACGAACAAGTGGTGGAAGGGAGAACACACACACTCACAAAGACCGGCCTTCCCCATTTTTAATATACACTGCTCTACATCTTAGAGTGTGCTTCTTTTTTCGGATTTATGTTTTCTACAAACGACATACACACACACACACACACACAATGGGCTTCCGTACAGTATCTGTTTTCCAAATTCACTGACAAAATATTGGTCAGTCCGGGTATAGTCGAAGACACTCTCCCGGGGTAAGGTGCTGTGCAGAGGGGCTGAACCCAAAACCATATGGTTACGAAGCAAGTTCTTAATCCCAAATTCTGAGATATCTTTTAAAAAGTTGGAATTAGCCCTTGGATAAGTCATTCTGAAACACCGAAGTTTCGCAGTAACCCTTTGAGAATATAGAGACAACTGAAAATTTCGTTCCACTTTCGTAGAAACTTGTAATCAGCTCGCTTATGCAAGTGCTGTCAATCGAAAACTCTACATAACAGACGCCAGTAGGATTCAAGGGTCATCAGGAGAGAATGCGCACCATTTCATGACCTTCCTCTTGATAGCTTTACAACATATCGGCACTCCTTGCTAGGTCGACTGACAAGTATTTTCCAAAAGATAGACATTTAATTTTATGCAAAGGAAATCAACTTGGTAGAACCAGTTGCCTGAGACCTACGCCCACAAGTAGAGTTAAATAAATCATTGCATGCAAACGAAACACAAGTTGTATTATTCGCTCAAGTGTTTTATACTCCATTTTTTTCTTTTGAGATACAACGCAGAAATAATGTGGTGATACGAACCAATGATCTTTTGGTTCATTGTAGTGTTTATTGCCTATTTATTCAGTCGAACACGCTGTGCCATATATACTTATAGCCTCATAAAGTGGAAATAAAATACAAAATCAAAAAGGAAAAAAAAAACCTTATGACCAATCGAATGGAAGAAAATTGCTTGTAACCAATATTCTACCTGACCAGACAAAGCAAGAAGAGATCAAGAAAAGAAACTCAACATTGATTGGGGTTTGTAATGTTAGATACAGAAGATTATTTTACTGTTTTATAACATCAAAGCTTTCTCATAAAAAAAAGAAAGAAAGGAAAGGAAAAACACGTTCTGAAGCCGACATGAGAATTAAGCTCACAACATGAGATAACTATGAGACGATTATTGACTCTGCTTATCACAATACTCTAAATTACTTACAGAGAAATGGTTCATACATAGACTCTCGCACGCGCACACACATATACATAGCCACACACACATAGACACACACACACACACACAGAGGAATCGAATTCAGCTTTTATTACATCTCTGCGCCAGATATATTGGTTAAGAATGTTGCTAGAATATGTTAAGTTTGAAGATTGTGAGTTCGAGCCCTAACCTCTTTTAATCGACAATAAACCTATTTGTTAAATACTGTTAAATAAACAAATGTCAAAATATATGTTATTTTAAGCAAATATTTATGTATAAATTTTATAAGCGTTTATAAGGGGGTCCCTAAGGTAAAGCCTGAAATATAAAGGGGTCCGCAAGTCAAAAAGTTTGAAGACCCCTGCTTTAGGCGACTGTCTACATCTGTAACATCGTGTTGACTAATAAATGTGAATAAATTTTAGCAGAAGAAAACTGAAGAGGCTTCAGTACGTGTATGTATTCGTGTTTATATTTACTGGTGTAAAACAAGTATTCGGTTAAGAAGCGTGACTTAGCCATTCGATACATAGAGAGCAATGAAATAAGTAAATGGATCTCTGTCGTAACAAACTGATTTCCTCCCTAAATAGTCAGGTAATTTATATGCAAATGGATTTCTCTTTAGCATTCACATTAATCTATCAAGCGTAATGTTTATTTACTCACATTGTTTTAAATTAATTATGTATTATCTTGTAGCTTCGAAATTTTAATGATGGGATTATATATTTTTAGAATGATATTGTAGGGTAGGTGTGAGAGGCTGGATCTAGCTGGTTTGAACTTAAAACAGGTAGAATATTTTGGCCTGATGCGAGCGGTTTAAATACTAAATGGTTAATTAACTAAAGTTAATTTACTATGGAACTTGTATTAGATTAACGACCCAAGTAACAAGAAAGGGTGAAAAGCAAAGTCGACTTCAGTGGAATTTGAACTCGGAACGTACAGAGCTGGAAGAAATGCCGCTGATTTTTTTTTTTTTTTTCGACTGGCTAAAGATTCTGCGGATCTTTTTTAAAACGGGGGCCACATTTTTCATTAACGAAACACTTTGAAACTTGGAACACTGGTAGAATGTGTCATATAAAACATCTTTTTCTCTTAGTCTTCTTAAAAAAAAAAGAAATCCC
>NC_068992.1:15572661-15575668 GCF_001194135.2 Octopus bimaculoides
TTTATTACGAATTTTATCAGATAAAAACAGGAAAATGTCAATGAAAGTAATTAGAAATGTTCTAAATTCGTTTCATTTCATTTTCGTAATTTTTTTATTATTCTTTTTTTCTTTCCGTTAATTTTTTTATCGCTGATGTAAGACGAAGTGGAAAAAGATCAAATATTATTCACAATGATAATATTTTGTAAATAACAAGGCATAAATATCAGAATCTCTTATAAATGTCGCAATCATAGTTCACAAGCTAACAATGTAACACACACACACACACACACACACACGCACGCACACACAAACACGCACGCACACGCAGACATATACATGGTGGGCCAAAATACACGCACCAAACATGACATTTTATTTATATTACGTCGTTTATATTTTAGTACGCTTGTACCGTCCGTGTTTGTCACGCTAAGGGAGATAAGTCAGGATTAGATTCGAGTTATTTCCCTTAGCTTCTCGACAGGCATTACTGCAACACTCTTTGAAAGGTGGTAAAACGTTTCACAGTATATTCAAGCTTCCAGTTCCTTTGAGGAAAACAAGTGTGTGCAATGTTCCACCAAATTCTGATCAAGGAAACATTCTTAGGCGAGTAAAATCTTCATTATTGACGAAGCTTCAATGATACCAGTTTACTGAAAGCTATAGATAATTGTTTAAGAAATATTATGAATATTAATAGTATATTTGGTGGGAAAATTATCGTACTAGGAGAAGATTTTAGGCAAGTTCTTCCAGTTGTTCCCAAAGCTCTTCCCGCAGACGCACCTCTGTGTGGGGTAATTTTCATCAAATGCTACTTACAAAAAAACATGAGAACAAATGCAAATGAACAAGATTTTTCGAGGTGGCTACTACAACTTGGAAGTGGATTTCTTTAAAGCTTTTTTGATAATCTCGCAGAAGATACTATTGATATTCCTGAGGGACGCATAGGTAGCAATTCTTTGGTATCTGATATATTTGACAATTGTACAGCAGAAGAAATGAAAAATAGAGTGATCTTATCCCCTAAAAATTCGGACAACTTAGCAGTAAATGAAGAAATTCTAAGTAGATTGCCCACTGAAACCAAGACATATCTAAGCATCGACTTAGTAACTTCTGATAATGAAGAAGAAGCCCAGAATTATCCCAGAGTGTTTACACACACTCTTACACCTTTTGGAATGCCTTCTCATCGCCTTAACTTAAAAGTTGGAGCAATTATTACGCTTCTTAGAAACCTCCCTATAATACAAGGTCTATACATCTGAACTCGCTTGGAAATATTTCAGCTCCACAAGCATGGCATCGAATCGTCAATTATCAGTGGATCTCATTCTCACACGAGAGTACTGATTCCAAGAATCAAACTTACTCCAAGCGATGCAAACATTCCATTCGTTCTTCATCGGACCCAGTTCTCGGTTCGCATAGGGGCAAACATTCGATAGAGTTGGCATACACTTGCCACAACCATGCTTCACTCATGGCCAGCTTTACCTAGCTTTTTCAAGAGCAAGGGCAATGAACACTGTGAGGGTTAAAGTGATACCTTAAAACGAATCCACTCGTGGTCGCAGAAGGGGAATTACCCACACTAAAAACATTGCATATAGGGAAGTGCTGTAACGGATGTGTTTAACAAATACTTTCACAATAACTTTATACTTATATTCTTTTCTAATCTTGGCAAAGTCAACCTCGGCGGAATTTGAACTCAGAACGTAAAGACAGATAAAATACCGCTAAGCATTCGCCCGGCGTGCTAACGTTTCTTATTTCTTTATTGCCCACAAGGGGCTAAACACAGAGGAGACAATCAAGGACAGTCTTGTGAGTGGATTTGGTAGACGGAAACTGAAAGAAACCCATCATGTGTGTGTGTGTGTATATATATATATATATATATATATATATATATATATATATATATATGTATTTGTGGATCTGTGTTTGTCCTCCCACCATCGCTTGACAACCGATGTTGGTGTGTTTACGTCTCCATAACCTAGTGGTTCGGCACAAGACACCGATAGAATAAGTACTAGACTTACAAAGAATACGAACTGGTATCGATTTGTTCGACTAAAGGTGGTGTTCCAGCATGACTGCAGTCACATGACTGAAAGAATAAAAGACTAGATAGATAGATAGATAGATAGATAGATAGATAGATAGATAGATAGATAGGTAGATAGATAATGGCCGTCTGCCAAATTCACTCACAAAGCATTGTTGGTCGATCCAGGACCATAGTAGAAGTCACTTGTCCAAAGTGCAGCGCAACGGGAGTGAACACGAAACCCCGTGGTTGCAAAGCGAGCTTCTTAACCAAACTGTTTGTGCTTCAGTTCTATATATAATGGTAAATTCTTGTCTATGTCTGACCAGATATGATCAACAAACGGGGACTCGGAAAGGGACTCTGTAAATGCTCCGTTTACTACAACAAAAGTCTTGGGTAGCATACCCTGGCCACCACCATTTAGCACCAGTCTTTCAGGAAACCAAAGAACCAAACGTTCAACTTCCCTGTTACTCTTGTAGGAGAAGTCTTCGTTAGTCAACCTTGTCAATGGCTTTCCTGAAATCAAGGACAATCAACGATGATTCAGATATCGCTAGGGAGAACGTGTTTGCTAATCACGTGGATGTCAGTTAGTTAAAGATTTGTTTTTTTGTTGTTTTTTTTTTACTTATTATATTACAATATGAGATTCTACAGCCTGTATATTCACACATACCTATATTATCTTCATTGATATCAGCAGCAACAAAGGTAAGTCATCATCATCATCATCGTCATCGTCATAATCGTCATCATCACAATGATGATGATGATCATCATCATCATTCTCATCATCGCAATCATCATCATAATCATTTATCATCATTATCGTCGTCATCATGCTTTTACCTCTTATCCATAGCTATGTATTTATGTGTGTGTGTGTGTGTGTGTGTGCGTGCATATATATATATATATATATATATATATATATATATATATATA
>NC_068992.1:15577154-15582743 GCF_001194135.2 Octopus bimaculoides
ACGTGTGTGCGCTATGTCCGGTCATAGAGTGAACAATGATTTCGCATCCACAAAGGGCTTATAGCCCCATGGACGACTCATCAAACCCAACAGCCGAAGGCCATATAGTTCTTCAATACTCGGAGGAAGAAATCCGTTACGGTCAGGTAGTTGGTAAGTAAACTATATATATATAATAAAATAACCGGTAGAAGTTACAGTGTCCTTAAGGCCGAGAGTTTCATGCTATAGAAGAAAAAAAAAAACTAACCGAAAGTATCACGCAGTGGCACTGAACCCGGAACCATGTGGTTGGGAAGCAAGCTTCTTACCACTCATTCACGCCTGTGCTTATAAATATATTTTTGAAATTATTTGCCTCGACTTGGATATAAAAATCCACCACAGCTCACAGCTGAAAAAAGCTTTCCGTTTTATAAAATTGTACTGGAATGTTACCTATTTGCAGACTGTTTGGGTATACATTTCAACATAGTCGTTTTAATAGGATTAAATTATTCATTTCCTTTCGTGTTTATCTGCATATTTGACTGTCATTCGAATTCTCCAAATGGGCATAATGAGCTACATGTCATTGCGTCTAAGTTAGAACAAAGTACGTTTAAATCACAGAGCTATTATCATTGCAGGGTAACACTTGAAAATCTTTATACATAAATATCATGGATAATATCAACCCCGTCTGAGTTCCTATGTTTCCTAAATACATAGGTATTTAGGAAATGACTCTTGTTACGCCTGTCCCTTCTTCCTCATGCTCAACTTCTCTGACAGTTTTATATGCTGCTTTAAATTTTCTCTTATGATATTGTCAAGATTTTGAATAATTTCTTTCCAACAACTATGATTATATCTATTATTTATTCCAGTGTCATGTTTTTCTCTGATATCAGTTACTTAAAGTTATGCATACTGTCACTTCGCTCCATCATTTGGGAACACATTAGACATTAAGTGTTACCTATGATCACGCCCTCTGACCGAACAAAAGATCTTGTCCATTTGGGTTAGCAATACGACCTTCTTTTGTCTTTGACGTTTCTGTAACTTATAGGTTCTATTTTGCCCATTAACGCACACAAATGTTCTGGGAAATCCTACTGATGTTGAAACAAAATTATATTCTCGTGACAACCGTTGTTGCATTACCCACCGACGAGATTTTGGTAAAAGAAAAAAAAGAAGCTTAAGGAACCATAAAACAAACGCACAATTACTTTTTCTCTGCAACTATGTTACTAATTTCTTTGTATCTCAAAAGTATCATAATACCAGAGACCTGAAGCAAACTTGGATTTAAGAGAGTGTACCATTGATGAGGTCGCGAATGGTGTCGAAAGAACTTTAACAAAACTAGTTGATTGACTGATTGATTGAATAAAAAATTAATCAAACAATCGATTAATTGGTTTAACAGTTAACCAAAAGACTAATAATAAATGAAGTGAAATAAATCACTGCGTGCGTGTATTTGACTTCATGACCCTCCCGATATACAGCAAAATCTGTTTCAACACACGATTTCACATTATAAATCTTGCAAACCAAGTACAAAAACGAAATATGTTACTAATCTTGACCTTTTGTTTCAGCCATACTGGTCATACTACAGTGATACTGGTCATACTTCAGCCATACTGGCTGACCGTCTTCAAGGGTTTACTCGAACAAATTGACCCTGCTATTTATTTTTTAAGCCTGGAAATTATTATATCAGTCTGTTTTGCCGAACTACTAAGTTGCGTGACTTAAATAAACCAACATCAAACGGTGAGTAAGAACAAATATAAACACCGAGTCACACACATACACATGTGATGGACTCTCTTGTCGTTAACGAGAGACGAGGGCTCTGCAATTTCTTGCTGAACAACCTGCATAAATGATTGGTTTGTGCTGTCGCATCAGCAGGCTCCCTCCATCAAATCGGCACTACCTGTACAGGGAGGTACACGGTGTACCACACGTCAGGTGTCAAAGTGATAGCAGAGCATCTTGAAATGAAGTATTTTTTTTTTATCGAGAAAACAACACACTACCCGGTTAGAGATGTCAACTGAATCCATTCACAATTCTTTGATAAACCCGGAGCTATAGTAGAAGACACTTTCCAGAGGTGCGTTGCAGGGAGATTGAACCTAGAACCATGTGGTTGGGAAGCAAACTTGTTACCACACAGCCACGCCTTCCTTGAAATATATCCTTTACCGATTTTAAATGTCCTTCTAAGCAGAAATCATCTGACTTCAAACTCCTATTTTCCTTCTCTATTATGCAATTCGAAAACACATAAATGTGTCTTACGTTTCCTCAATTGTTGAAGTTGTTTTTGACACAGATATTACAGTGATGGGCAGAAGCGGCAGATATTATTCACTGCGCCCTATATAGAGGTTTAAGTATAAATTTCATTATGTATAAAGTTGTTCACTGTAAGATATATAAATCTTGCTCTCATGTGTTTCATATTCCCACCATCGTTTTATTAGTGCAGAGAAATTTCAGTACTTTCATTCTCTTTTCTTCAGTTTTAACTCATGATAAATTTGTTCTTTCTGGAAATTCTTCTTTCCTTTTCGCTTTCTGATATTAAGCATTCTCTTCTCTCTTCATATCCCTTTTCTTCTATTTCTTTCTCTGATGAATTTCCTTTACTACATGCAATCGTCCTTCTTTCTGCTCTTGCCACGCACTGTTTTCACACTTATTTCCTCTCTTGGTCTCCAGTTCATATTCCTGTTCGTGCACCAAAGAATATTCCCTGCGGCTGTTGCCTCATTCAAACTTTATCCTCTTTAACTTCTTTTCCCTTCTTGTTGCTCTTCTTATTTAGTTTCTTCCATTTCATTCTTTCATGATAGCTATTTCTAAAATTCTACACACGCACAAGACTGATGCTCGTTTCACTCAATCCAAATGTGGTAGACATGATACGCTTCTTAAAAAAATATATAATCTTCTTAAAATTTATATTCTAATGACACGATAACCCGTTTGTAATTAGAAGGAACAAATCGTCCTAGACATTGTTGCTTTTTCTTGTTTCGTATTGTCTCATTAAACAATTCTTTAGAAAAAAAAACTACAGGAGTGGCTGTGTGGTAAGTAGCTCGCTTACCAACCACATGGTTCCGGGTTCAGTCCCACTGCGTGGCACCTTATGCAAGTGTCTTCTACTATAGCCTCGGGCCGACCAAAGCCTTGTGAGTGGATTTGGTAGACGGAAACTGAAAGAAGCCCGTCGTATATATGTATATATATGTGTGTGTTTGTGTGTCTGTGTTTATTCCCCCACCATCGCTTGACAACCGATGCTGGTGTGTTTACGTCCCCGTAACTTAGCGGTTCGGCAAAAAGAGACCGCTAGAATAAGTACTAGGCTTACAAAGAATAAGTCCTGGGGGTCGATTTCCTCGACTAAAGGCGGTGCTCCAGCATGGCCGCAGTCAAATGACTGGAGCAAGTAAAAGAGAGTAAAGAGAGTATACAGTATCTTTGCCATCTGCTCTTTCGGTCATATTATGCTTTCAACATTCACTAAATTTCATCCTCTCTCTATCATTTACCGCTCAAATTCTCTTTCATAATTCCACTGTTGCCACTCAATGATACTTGTTTGACATTTGACACCCTAACATATTTAGAAATTTTTATTTGTAATGATATAGTCACAAGTCAGCACTTCAATGAAAAACTAATTTTCTTAAGAAAACGTATAAAATGTTTCATTACAAAGTGCTATGTTGTCAGAAATTAACTTAGCTTTAAATTTGCTTATCAAATATTTCAAAGGCCATAACTTTGTAATTCTATTAAAATGTTTACCTCCGTCTCAAATTATTTTACAGCTCACCCACCTTCATTCAGCTCATTTTAATTCCCTTTCACCAGTTTTCTTTCATAACAAGACTCAAACCAAGAGATCAACATACAATATTATATCTCAAAAAATATTGGCGCAGGAGTGGCTGTGTGGTAAGTAGCTTGCTTACCAACCACATGGTTCCGGCTTCATTCCCACTGCGTGGCACCTTGGGCAAGTGTCTTCTACTATAGCCTCGGGCCGACAAAAGCCTTGTGAGTGGATTTGGTAAACGGAAACTGAAAGAAGCCTGTCGTATATATATGTATGTATATATATGTGTGTGTGTGTATGTCTGTGTGTCTGTGTTTGTCCCAACATCGCTTGACAACTGATGGTGGTGTGTTTACGTTCCCATAACTTAGTGGTTCGGCAAAAGAGACCGATAGAATAAGTACTAGGCTTACAAAGAATAAGTCCTGGCGTCGATTTGCTCGACTAAAGGCGGTGCTCCAGCATGGCCGCAGTCAAATGACTGAAACAAGTAAAAGAGAGTACCTGTTTTTTTTCTTTTTTTTTACAGTGTGCTTCTTAGATTTTTAGAGTATTTCGGTTCTTAACCATGTGTATTCTAGTTCTTATCTTAAGCATCCTAGCTTTTACTATGGGTATCCTACATTTTTTTAACGGGTCTGTGTGTCTCCCAGTTTTAACCGTTTGCATCCTAGTTTTTTGCAGCATATCCAAGTTATCTTAACGTTTATCTTAGTATTTTATTAGGTGCATCTCAGGTTTTTTTCCCCCTAATCCTGGTTTTTGTCAATTATGTTTATCCTAGTATTTTACTGTATCTTAGATTTTTACCGTATGTAAGCTTTTTTTATTTTTACTTTACCGAGTGTTTCCAATTTAAGAATAGATACACACTGCATCCCTGCTTGACATGTGTGGCAACTAAAAAGGTCGGTAACGAGAATAGCAACCAGTTGTTATACAAAACGAGGTTCAGAAAAAACCACCCAACACATACCAGCATAGAAAAGCAGCAGATATAAAAACAGTTGATGATGATGATGATGATGATGATGATGACGACGACAGTGATGATGATGATGATAATGACGACGACAGTGATGATGATGATGATAATGATGACGACGACGGCAGTGATGATGATGATGATGATGATCACGACGGTGATGATGATGATGATGGTGGTGATGATGACGACGACGACGACGATGGAGGACGACAACGATCATGGTGACGATGATAACGTCAACCACGATGATGGATGATGATGATAATAGCGACGATGATGATGGAGATGGATGCTTCTGATGATAATTGTTCTTGTACATATTTTACCTATCAAACTTAATTACTTGATCGTGACCTTTCTTTTCTCCTACAAATAGTATTTACATCAGCACTGTCAAGTACTTAGTCAAAGTTTACAACAAAATGACATCCCAAAGAATTATGCAATGTTATTGCAATGTTAAATTGTAAGTCTAAAACTTTCTCTCTCTCTCTTTCTCTCTCTCTCTCTCTCTCTCTCTCTCTCTCTGTCTCTCCCTCCCTCCATTCCCCCTCTCTCTCGAAGGAAATTCGCCAAAGCAAAATATGTCTGCAGGCGAAAACTACAAAAGAACAACATCTTGAATCCGTGGAACAAGTGACATTAAATATAAAAGAACAAGTCCTCATACTCCCAGATCATATATGATCTCGTTATTGTTTCAATAAACAGTGAGTTCGATGAGGTGAGGAGAGCATGAGTAGAG
>NC_068992.1:15583053-15584706 GCF_001194135.2 Octopus bimaculoides
TATATATATATATATATATGAGTATGTGTGTGTGTGTAACCATTTAACGTCTGTTGTCCATGCTGGCATGGGTTGGACGGCTTGACCAGGGCTGGCAAGCTTAAAGGCTGTTCCAGACACCAGTCTGATTTGGCATAGTTTTCTATGGTTTGATTCCCTTCTTAACGCCAGCCATTCCGAGAGTTTATTGAGTGCTTTTACGTGCCACCGGCACGGGTGCCATTTGCGCGACACCAGTATCTGCCGCGACTGCGATTTTACTTGGCTTGATGGGTCTTCTTCTCAAGCACGACACAATGCTAAGGTCTCAGTCATTCGTCATTGCCTCCATAAGGCCCAACGCTCAAAAGGAGCTTTTCACATGCCACCGGCATCGGCCACTTTGCCTCCGTGATACATACTACAGGTTTCCCCACAGTTTCCATCAACCAAATTCACCCACAAAGCATTGGTCAGACCCCAGTGGCATTTGAGATCAGAGTGTAAAGTCGGAAGAAATTCCACAGCATTTTGTCCAGCACAGTAACGATTATGCCAGTTCTCCACCTTAAAAGCATGAAAAGCAAAGTCGGACAAAACATTTAGCAGCGTTTTGTCCGACATGCTAACAGTTCTGACAACTCGCCACCTTAAAATAACGAAAAGCAATGTCGGCTAGGGCAGAACCTGAACTCAGAATGTTAACCCAAAAGGATGAAAGGCACAGTCAACCTAGGCAGAATTTGAACTCAGAACATAAAGACAGACGAAATACCACTAAGGACTTCACCAGGTGTGCTAACGTTTTTACCAGCTCGCCACAATTCTCCCATAATAAATATTAATAATATAGTAATATTTGAATAATCAGATAAGTTCAAATCTTACTGGGAATACCCCTAACTAACAAATCTCGATTAATTTAATTTTTTTTAATATTGTCCATGTAGTGTTAAAGCAAGTGAAATATTCTATTATTTTCAATATCCTGGTTATGAGAAAGAACAATGAACAAGCTATAACAAAGAAAAACTGCATTCTTATACTGTTTCAACACAGATCCACACATAAGATTATAAAATGGAGTAATAGAATAGTTGGTAAGATACAAAAGCTTTCATGTAAAATATTCTACATCTAAAATACTATCGTATTACACAAAAGATATGAAAATATGAGGGATTTAGAATACAATAATATATAATTGTAATACATGAGGAAAAGAACATACAACAGAAAGTGAGAATTTCTCAAATTTAAAAGAAAAGTAAACCAATTCAATTAAATAAAGAAGAAAAAAATAACAGGTTTTCCTATAAAGATAATATAGAAAATATTTACATCATGATATTTTATAAATATATAAAAATAGGTATTTTTAAAATAATAAACAGCAAAGTGAAAATAGAAAAATAAAATTCCAATGATTTTATTTCTAAGTTTATTTGAATATTCCTTTTAAATTAGGTAAACAACTATAAATAACAAGGAGAGAGAGAAAAAAAACACAGTTGCTAAAAAAGAAAACCATTAAGATTTATTTTAAAAACCAACAATTACAGCATAAACAAGCTTGGTTAAACAAACAAGTTATTTCTTCATATAAGTGGTGTGTGTGTGTGTGTGTGTGTGTGTGTGTGTGTGTGTGTGTGTGTGTGTGTGTGTGTGTGTGTG
>NC_068992.1:15585404-15587073 GCF_001194135.2 Octopus bimaculoides
TATATATATATATATATATATATATATATATATTAGTATATATAATAATATATATAAATGCATACATATTATATATGTATATAAACAAATATATTTATATGTATGTGTGTGTGTGTGTATATATCAGCATGGCTACTGTCAAAGGACTAAAACAAGTAACAGAATATATATAAATATATATATATATATATATAAATATATATATATATATACAGAAAGAGAGAGAGAGGTAGGGAGAAAAGTGTACAAATATATACTTTTCTGACCAAAATAGTTTACATATGACCGGCATGATAAGGTATTTTGTTGACAATTCACTTTATGAATGACTATTACACACACTGAGTATTTAGTTAAGGCACATGTCCGAGGTGACTGCCTTTCCATGTGTCTGTGAGTGCGTGTGTGTGTGTGTGTGTGTGTGTGTGTGTGTGTGTGTGTATGCGTGTTTCTTTGTGTGTACAGATTTACAATGTATATTGTAAATTTGTACACACTGGGAATGAATATATGGGCGAAGGTATGGATTTGTAACAGCTTTCTCTGAATTAATATATCTATGCGTATATGTGTGTATATGTATATATGGCTGTCTTAACGTGTAAAATCTATAATTTATATGTATACCTATCAATGCATATGTGTGTGTGAGTGTGTGTGTGTGTGTGTGTGTGTGTGCACATGTATGTATGTCTGTGTTTGTGTGTCCATATATGCTTGTAACTGTGCACATATGTGTACATGTGTCTGTATGTTAAATTTGTCTATGTATATATTTGTGTGGGTATACATAAATCTCTTCTTGACTCCAACGCCAAAATGCATGCACATACATAAATGCATATTAATGTGTATACCAATATTTTTAGGCATTTACGCACAACACAAGCACACACACACACACACACACACACACACACACACACACACACACACATACATACACACGAGGTGGTGATTTAAAACAATGAAAATGGCGGGTTGTTGGCAGATTCTATGCTGGAAGAAACTGAAAAATCAAAAGAGAAATTATTTCTGGAATCTTGATCATTCGACGAGGAGAAACTGTCAGCACTGAAAGAGAAAAAGTTGCCTCCATTTTGGTTTGACGCCACATCTTCATTAGAATTGGAGAATCTGAATTCTACTGGTGTATCCACTTCAGTAGCTTTGGTTGAGAGGGGAAAAAAAAAAAAGAGAGAGTAAAGAAGAAGAGTTAATTGTTAACATAGAACACACTCGTACTTTGTATACTATGATGATATGGTGTTCAAAATCATAGGATTAGTAAAATAAGATTTGTCACTTTGTTCTTGTTAGTCGATGGCTTGAAATGAATTCAATGGAAAATAGACCTTAACCCTTCAGCATTCACATTAGTTTTGCCAAATGTAATGCTTATATATTCACATTGATTTCAATTGATCATGAATTGTCTCATAACTTTGAGATTTCAATGATGTAATAGTATGTTTTTACAAAGACATTGTTGGGTAGGTGTGAGAGACCAAATCTACCCAGTTTGAACATAAAACAGGTAGAAAATTTTGGGCCGGATATGGCTGGCTTAAAGGCTAAGAGGTTGAAGAAAAACAAGCAAGCACACATGCATACACACACTTGAAAACACATACATACATATATATATATATATATATATATATATATA
>NC_068992.1:15587207-15603913 GCF_001194135.2 Octopus bimaculoides
ATATATAGAAGAAACTTGCTTCTTAGAGATATGGTTCTAGGTTCAGTCCTACTGTGTGGCACCTTGGGCAAGTGTTCTGCTACTATTGTCTTGGACAGACGAGAACCTTGTTAGTGGATTTGGTAGACAGAAACTGAAAGAAGCCCATGGTGTGTACATGTGTGCACCCGTGTGTATGTGTGTGTGCATGTGTGTGTGTGAGTGTGTGTGTGTATGTGTATGCTTGTCTCCCACCGCTGTTAACAACTGGTATTGCTGTGTTTATGTCCCCATAACTTAACAGTTTGGCAAAAGACACTGAGAGAAGTACCAGGCTTAAAAACCTAAGTCCAGGGGTCATTTCATTCAACTGAAAGTTCTTTAAGGCTCTGCCCCAACATTGCCACAGTCTAATGAGTGAAACAAGCAAAATATCTATATGTATATATGTATGTATATATATGTATATATATATATATATATATATACAGTATTTCATAAGTTTAAAGCTTATAAGCGATCATAATGCAATGACTAAAGGAAATAGTTTAATATTGGGGCAGATAAGCTCTTGATGGCAAAAGGTAGGTTTTCGCATGCATACAGGAAAACTTACATTTTTCTGTCAAGGGCTTATAGGCCCCATTATTAGATTATTTTCTTTAGTCATTGCACGTTGATTGCTTATAAGCTTGGACCTTATAAAATACCATTATTATTTTTTACAGATTGTAAGAATCAATGCTGCTTACCAAAAAAAAAAAACCATCACAGAAAAATGTACATATTTATATATATATATATAAATAAAATTATCATTATTAGCATTTAACCTCCTCCATTCCTCCAAGCTAGGTTTGGTTTGACAATTCGACTGGAACTGACAGCCAGAGGGCTGCACCAAGCTCCAATGTCTGCTTCTCAATAAACAGTCTTCATTCTCAAGTGTAGCCTTAGCTTCAAGCATACATACATGCATACATACAAACAAAATATATATATATATATATATATATATGTACACACACACTCTCGGAGTGGTTGGTGTTAGGAAGGGCATCCAGTGTAGAAACTCTGCCAGATCAGATTGGATCCTGGTGCAGCCATCTGGTTCGCCAGTCCTCTGTCAATTTATGCAACCCATGCTAGCATGGAAAGCAGACGTTAAACGATGATGATGATGATGATGATGATATATATACATATATACAAACATACATATACATACATACATACAAACATACATACATATATACATATGTACAAACATATATACATACATATACATACATACATAAATAGATAAATACACACACGTGTGCATGCGTACACATTCTTACATGCACACACACACATCATCATCATCTGTCTTACCTGACAACTGTGAGAAACCAGAGAAAATGCTTTGTCCATCGGTATTATTGGATTCTTTTGATTGTGAAAACATTGATACCCCAAGTGATTCTGCATTCTGATCCTATAATTGAAGTAGTAGTAGTAGTAGTAGTAGTAGTAGTAGTAGTAGTAGTAGTAAGAATAATTTCAAATTGTTGCACAATGCCAGCAATTTTGTGAGAGGGGACAAGTTTATTACATCAATCCAATTGATACGTATTCTATTAACTCCAAGAGGTCAATAGAAGTCAGCCTTGGTGGAACTGAACCCAGAGCATGAAGGTGGAATGAATGCCACAAAGCACTAGTCTAGCACAGTAAAAATTCTGCCAGCTCACTATCTTAATAATAATAATAATTATAATGATAATGATAATGATGATAATAATAATAAAATATAACAATTCTTTGGGACCCTCCCTTATGTGCAGACTGGACCATCAAAGCAAATAAACCAGATATAACTGTGAAAGACCAAAACAATAAAGTCCGTTTATTGATTGATATGAGCATAGCCGGTGACCATAATATCTCGGCAAAAGAATTTGATAAGTTCGGAAAATATAAAGATTTGTTAATCAAAATCGAAAAGATGTGGCATCTCAAGTCAGTTACAATACCAGTGATTGTAGGAGCACTTGGAATGATAAAAAAAGGGGAACTGAAAACTATTTAAGAATGATCCCTTGGCATACCATCCATGCAGAAAGTGCAAAAGATTGTCTGAACAGGTACGTCACATGTACCGAGAAGAGCATTGTCGCTGTGACTTTTCTTTTGTTTTTCCCCTTTAATTTATTTGTTTACTTTTTTGTTTTTTCCTTTTTCCCCTGTCTTTCTACCCCATGATTATGTAAATGAACAATCTGGTGTGTTTATTTTAATGGCCTACCAATGTATACAGTGGGTTTCTCTGCCCTAGGTGTCAGGAAGACACTCGACAAGAAATGGAAACAGAATTGAAAGATGATAATGAAAATTAATTATTGTTGTTGTAGTTGTTATTATTACCAGTGTACTCGTGCTGTTAGAACTGACAGCATGAAAATTATACGGAAAATAAAATGAAAAGATTACGACCTTTATCTTAATAACTGTTTCAACACCACATTTCTAGTGAAAACCCCACCACTAATGAGTTCACCTTGTTTTGGATGGTCCTTTACAATCAATTTAATATTATTACTGCTTCTACTTCTACTCAATGCAACACAAAGCTCTCCGTGGCTGAATACTGGCGATGGTAGGATGATGGCAACATTATTGAAGCTCTGCCCTTCTGATTTGTTCATAGACATTGCAAATGCTGAGATAACAGAAAACTGTCAGCTACTCATACTAAACGGAAGGTCTTTCTCACTGGGATGGAGGTTGATGAGTGGTGTAAGGGCCTCCTCTCCTTTCTTACTTCCACTAAGTATTTTTTCCATGAATGACAAAATCCTTGCTGGACAGCACTAAGATCCCGGTCCCATTCAGTAAACCTCTCATTGGATTCAGGTTCCTTAGCAACATGACTGTCGAATGCCTCTTCAAGTTCAGTATATGAGGTGGCATCCCAGAAGGCATCAGTGAATTTAAAAACTCCACTGGATAATGTACAACAGTTTCGTTATTTTCTTCAACAATGGTGTCAATGCTTCTGCAGACTGTTGCCTCACCAGGCAATAATGACATTATGTCAGTGTTTATATGAAGACAATCTTTGTTTTCAGGTGTCGAAATGATTTCTGATGGCACTCTTTCAACTGCTTCATCATTGTCTAGTAATAATTCTTCCCCAAAAACTTCTCTAACATTGTTATTTGTAGATACCATATTTTGGGGAATGTCTATGAGGTTTTCTTTCAGCCCCTCATTGTTGGAGAGAGTTCCATTTCCAACCTCTAAGAGCCACCTGTTGAGGTCACCTTGTCCAGCCATTCACATATTTTCTGTCAAACTGAGTTTTGTTACGAAATGCCAGAGTGGAGGTTGCTTAATTGAGGACTCAATTACTACTGCATTGGATCCTCTTGGGATGACAGATGCAGTTTGTCTGCAGCCCCTGCCAAGTAGCAGCACTTTTCCACTGAATGGTCTGGGCGAACAATTATTAGTTCAAAGATTTCTTCAAAACATCAATAAAAGAAAATTTAATTCTATCTTAAGTGAAAGCAACGGATATGAAACAAATGGGATGTCAAACAGTTGCAGGGGGTGGGGAGATAGTGAAGCAACAACAAAAATTAAGAAAAACAGATGATTAGAGAATGATTAAAATATCATACTAGAACATTGGCAAAAAAAAAGACTCTTTCTTGACCAATATCTAGATAAGGCTCAATTTTGTGTTGGCACTCCGTCACTTACGACGTCGAGGGTTCCAGTTAATCCAATCAACGGAACAGCCTGCTCATGAAATTAATGTGCAAGTGGCTGAGCACTCCACAGACATGTGTACCCTTAACATACTTCTCGGGGATATTCAGCATGACACAGTGTGACAAGGCTGACCCTTTGAATTACAGGCACATAGATAAGGCTCAATAAAATCAGATAAAAGAATAGTCATGTTGAAACTGTGACCACAATTGTGCCATGCTGATCATGGCACAAGACTAAAACCATTCCATTAGAAATCATGCAAAAGATAGCAGCAACATATAATTCAGAGATGGATGAAGAAATAATCACATTGTATCCTGGCTACTCAAAACAGAACATATGAACAAATACAATAAGGGTTATAAGGTTCAAATAATAGAAGCAAATGCAACCTACATCATGGAAAACCCCCCAACGGTTCTCAAAGATACTCTGAAATGTGCTAATTTACAGAGAGTGTGTGTTTTGTGGCAAATCCTCAAATTCATTATTGCCCAAGAATATCAGAGGAAATGTCTTTTAACACATTAATTCCAGCAGCCAACAGTATCTTTCTGAAATAAATGGGAAAAACTAACCATCTTTGGTAAGATTTGGAAATAAACATATCCAGAATGTAAAAGAGATGCAATCTTTATAATAATGATAGATGACTTGAAGGGATAATAAAATGAAGTATAGACAATTATATATCCAAATCATTAGTACCTACATCAACACATAACAACATACAGAAAACCGCAGTACTAAACATTGCGCACATGTTCCATACTCTAAATACAATTTCAGAAAACACATAACAACACACATTCTAAATACACAGATTCATGATGAGTTATTTAGTGAGAGAATACATTAACAATAGGACTATTAAAATGATGATAATAAGAATTTACAAAAATTGTGTAGGTGCAAATCTAAATGCAAACATTATAGCTAAATATATGCATTTGTCTATGGGTATCTTTCTATAATTTGCTGTCACTAATGTATGTGGGTGTATTGGAATATACTGCCTTCAATATATATATATATATATATATATATATATATATATATATATAATGTGTGTATAGGGAAATGATACATTTTTAATTATGTGGTTTTTCTAATTGTGGAGTGGGTAAATGGGAGCTAATATCTTTATATATATATAACAATCAATGCCAGCCCCCACCACCCCAACTGGCTCCTGTGCCAGTGGCACGTAAAAAGCACCATCTGAATGTGGTCAATGCCAGTGCCGCCTGACTGGCTCCCATACCGGTGGCACGTAAAAAACACCCACTACACTCTCAGAGTGATTGGCGTTAGGAAGGGCATCCAGCTGTAGAAACACTGCCAGATTATATTGGAGCCTGGTGCAGCTTCCTAGCTTGCCAGTCCCCAGTCAAAGCGTCCAACCCATGCCAGCATGGAAAATGGACATTAAACAATGATGATGATCTCTAATTATTACACAGTAAATAATTCATGGCATTGCCAATTCAAATTTGTGAGACTTACTTTCTAAAGAATGTGTAGTCAACTTCTCATGTTATCTGCTCTAGAATTCTTTCAGAAATAGCAATGATTTTTTTACCCCTTGATGTCTTAACCCTTTCGATACCATCCCAGCCAAAACTGCCTCTGGCTCTGTGATACAAATATCTTGTTTACGTAAGTTTTGAATTAAAATCTTCCACCAAACCTTAGTCAGTCACAATTTATGCTCCTAACACCAGCTTAATGATAACTGAGTTATTTTACTAAATTCTTTGTTACATTTAAAATTAATCGAAAGAAACAGAGCATCTCAAACTAAATACAGTAAAAAAAAGGATTACACTGACTGTCAGCCAGCTCAGTATCTCAAAATGGTTTGTCATTGCTTTCTTTAGATAATACAATGACGAAACTACTTTCAATTAATTCTCCTGTGAAAACATCTGATGTTAGAATAACCAAACAGAACTATTTTAATATAATCTCTGACATTCAATATTAGAAATAAATTGTAAAATAAAGCAATAACTCTTACAAAATTTTAATTTAGAATAGTATCCTTCCATAAAGTACCCTTATGCCAGCAAGTATTACATGAATTTTGTTTTCCCAGCTTGAGAAATTATCATCAGAAGTTAAAATTCCACTGGATGGCATTCATTGAAATAGGCAAGACAACATGTAGAAAAGAAAGGAAAACAAAACCAAGGGCTGAGTAGCCCTTCATCATCATCATCATCATCATCATCATCATCATTTAACATCCGCTTTCCATGTGGGCATGGGTTGGATGGTTTGACTGAAAAACTGGTAAGCCAGGGGACTGGACCAGGTTCCAGTCTGATTCAGTAAGGTTTCTATGGCTGGATGCCCTTCCTAACGCCAACCACTCTGAGAGTATAGTGGGTGTTTTTTACGTGTCCCTGGCACTTTAAATATTTAGATAAATTGTTCAAAGACCTCATTTTTTTACAAAGTGTTGAAATTTTCGTTACTGTATTTGATAGCACAGAACACAATTTTTTTCAAAATAAAACTTACCTCAAATAATCACACCTAGACCTATATGTAAAATTGAGCCTCCCATAAGTTTTAATACATGAAAAACTATTTTTTCCTAAATATACATTACTAAAATTGGGGTGTGTCTAATATACTCGTGTATCTTTTATGCCATCAAATACAATCATGTTAGTCACTAAACAAAGAATGGAATCTGTTTTCAAATGATGATTTAGCTGGAAATTTGCTATAGAAAGCAAACAATGCAATTTGTGAATACTAGTTTGAACTCATTATCGCAGTCAATATTTTGGACTCTTGGACAATTTTTTTTTTTAATATTTCAAAGATAAACATACAACATATTAAAGCACGTGTACCAAATAAACAAAATCCCACAAACCTGTTTGTCGAAAAATGACTGAAGAAAGAAATTGGAATCTGGTGTGGCTTTTGCTGCTTCAGGTATCTGCAACAGAAGGAATCAATGTACCATTTTTGACAACATAAAAAAAAAATTCATATTCTTTAAAAAAAAAGTCTCAAAGAGTCACCCTAGTTCCTTTATGCAAATTTGGACCTAAATTACATGCCTTAATGCACTAAATACACTTTTTTTCTTTTTTCCTGAATATGCACCACTGAAATTGGGGCGCATCTATGTCCATGCATCTTTTATGCTATCACATATTGTAATATTTTGAGTTTGAAAAGTTTACAAAGAAAATATACACTTCTCTTCTTATACAATATTACAATGCATCTACAGGCACTATTATTAATACTATGTAATACATTGGAATGCCAAGGCAGCGAGCTAGCAGAAATGTTAGCACACTAGACAAAAGCTACCAGTATTTTGTCTGTCTTTACATTCTGAGTTCAAATTCCACCGAGGTCAACTTTGCCTTTCATCCTTTCAGGGTCGATAAATCAAGTACCAGTTGCATACTGGGGTTAATCTAATCGATTGGCCCCCTCCCCAAAAATTTCGGGCCTTGTGCCTAGAGAAGAAAAGACTATTTTGAGTTTGAAAAATTTACAAAGAAAATATACACTTCTCTTTTTATATGATGTTACAATGCACCTACAAGCACTATCATTAATAGTGTGTAATATTTTGGAATGCTCTGTAATGCTATATTGAGTGACCAGTGTCTGCAGATTTGGAAAATCACAACACCCATTCACGTGTTCTGGTCATCCTTAAATTAGTAACTGTGATTTGCTATATGCAGTCATGCATACAAATACAATCAAAGGATTTATTATTTCAGAAAACCACGCTTTAGAATATTTAAGTCTTCCAAGTTATAAGGTGAACTCATTGGTACTGGAGCCACAAAAAAAAGGCAACAAGAACACTCTGGAAGGCAGCTAGCATCAAAAACATTTTTCATCCATAGATACCATGCCAAAACTGAGACATCAATGCTAGATGCATCCCCACTCCTCATCAGATCCTGTCAAACAAGCCAGCCTATGCCATTATGGAAAGCAGATATAAAATTATGGCAATGTAAGTGGTCATGGTTCTCTAAAGAATATATAAATGGGTTGAACATAAACATTCATCTGATATGTTATTCTGGAGTTAGTCATTTTCTACATCTATCATAATATATTCTTTAATATATTACATCTCAGACATGTGTATATATTAAAGCTATTCCTATGGAATATTCAATGTTTAAATAATATATTTGACAAGTTATTCCTTTTTTTTTTTCATTTTAAACATTCCCGAGTAAAATTAATTCAAGAACATATTGGTGTGTTTCAATATTTCATCTTCTATACAAATCCGAATTAAATTTTCAGTTATAAAATATGATAGTATTCGTATGTATTTGTAGAGAAAATAAATAATAATTCTTTATTCTTTGAAACAAATTATAAAACTTTTTAAATAATTTGAAAAACTGGAAACTGCAAACTTAAGTTCCATCTCTTCCTTTTAATTTATTTTATTTTTACATTTCCCTATGATTGAAAATTGAAAATTTGAAATGTTATTGTGTAATATTTCATATTACACAATACCAACATATGTAAAATTCGGTACAAAACATTGTAGTTATAATTCATTGAGAGTGTCAATAGAATTACAATAATATAGGCTTCAAAATTAGTTCTGATCAATATTTGTTTGCCATTTAAAATACATATAATTAACTAAATAAGAATTCCCATCTGTACAAAAGAAATATTTAAACTGATAACACTACAATTTGAAACAAGATCCTAACTTAAGAGACCACTGCAATGAATGAACATACTTAACTAACCCAAAAGATCTTCACTGATTAACAAACCTAACATTCCAGGCATCTTTTATTTCCATATGTTATCAGCAAATATTATTTTTAATTCAAAATATCTTCTGAGTTAGATAGCCTGGACTATGGTTTTACTGTTGAATCATTGGTTTGCCCTTAACCCGTTACCTACCAGTGATCTCATATGAGATCACTTAAAAATTACAAATTTCGTAATTGTCTGTCAATATTTACACATATCTAACCTTTTTGCTTTATCTACTAGGTATATTTCTCTGATATTCAAATGAGGTTTGCTAATTTTTCACCCAATATCTCGCTTATTTCTATTTAAAATGTTATTTTGAAATGTTATTTTGATCATTCCAGAGTGTTTCTAAGGCTGTTTTATGCTAGAAATCAAAGTTTTATAAAAAGAATTCCAGTTAATAGAATTATGGGAGGTAATGGGTTAACAGAATGTTTCTCTTAAAGTTTGCCTGGAGCATGCTAGCATCATTTCTTTCAAGCCTTCACATGTCCTCTGCAGTCGCAGCTCATGTTTCTCTGCCATGCAACATAGCTGTTTGTTCTCTACATTTAGCAGCCTTTCATAATGACACTTTCAAGCCTCTTTCTTTGTAGAATCACTAATAGCAAGTGAACTATCATTCATACGAACACACTTCTTTCCTACAACATCACAATTTTTGCTGAGACACTGTCGTGCAAACCAAAGTATTTCAAACTGCAGGTCCTCACTCTTCAAAACATTGGCAAACTTCTTCCTTTCTGCTTCTCCTCTGGCTAAGTGTAACCATCTCGTAGCTTCCCTTCTAGCTACCTGATATAGTTCTTTGCTACTGCCACCCTTCCAGTCCTTCCATGCCTGTTTCTTTGCTCTAATGGCCCTGTCAACAACATCACCATGTTGGGACTTTGCACCTGCCACAAATTTGGTCTGGGCTCTCAGCAAGTTGTCCCATAGGAACTTCCACTTTTCCTCTTTGCTAGATGTATGTAACTCCTCCTCCTTCTCCTTAAATGCTTCAGCTTGTGCATCTCATAATCTCTGTCAATCAAAAGGACCCTTAAGCTTCCAGATCCTTCTTTTCTAGACTGGCTTGCTTCTTGGAATTCTTCTAGCCTGTAGTCTGAAGTCACAAATGACTAACCTATGCTGAGGGGTACATTCTTCACCAAGGAAGGTCTTTGTGTTTAAGAGCAACCATGTATCTCACTTTCTTATGAGAATGTAGTCAATCTGGCTAGCAGGCTTCCTGGGGTTCTTGTTACAGATCATAAGTTATTTGCACCACAGAATTCCAGAAGCTTTGTTCCCACCTCAATATGGGAAACAACTCCCTGGTCATCATGTACACCATGGAAAACACCTGGTTGTTGCCCAACATGTCCGTTGAAGTCACCAGCCACGAAGGGAAGGTTACTGTTATTTGTCTTTGAGGTAGTCTGCAAAAGAATGTCAAAACAATGCTTCAAAAATATGCATTCATCTAACCCATACTTACATGGAAAGAAAATTTTATTTTAAACAAACAAAATCAATATTAAACGCATTAATATTATTTACTACCTGTTTCTTGCTTTCATCTGATTGGAGAAACATTGGTCTGTTCGACATAGTAGGCATGCCTGGAGATGAATGAAACTTTTTCAATATCCTTTGATGTTCGTTGAAATCAAAGGTACTTTCCTGAAAAGCATCTTGGCTGATGTTACTGTTCTCAGATTTGCTCAAGGCAGTTTCTTCTGTTTGAAAATAGGTTTAAATATTCAATATTTTAAACTTAACCAATCAACTCAAAGACTTCTGAATGAAAATATATTAAAATTTAAGATAGAAAAGCCATGAGGTTGGGAAGTAAACGTTTTAGCACACAACCATATTTGCATTAGAATCTAAGTTCCCTAAATAAATGATGGTACCAAGAATATTGTGTTTTCTTTTATAACACTAATAAAGGACACAGTGAGTTAACTGTTCGCTCAAAATACAATGCATTTTGTGTTTTAGATAATTAATAAAACAACAAATACTAAATTAAGACTTGCTTAATGATTCTAGAAACAAACATGAAAAATTTAGGGAAAAATAAACATTGGATGAGTAGCATAATTTTTACCAATTTCATTAGAGGTTGAAGTTTGTTGAACATTTTCTAAAGTTGGTTGCAAAGGTGAAGTCATTTTCTGCTTTTGAAGATTTTTCATACTAAGCGAAGAACAGAATGTGGCTAGTTGCTGTGATGGTGCTTGAATTTGGAAATGTTCTTCATCTGACATGGGAGAGAGTTTGGGAGTGGTTGCTACAGTTATAGGTACTGCAACTTTTTTCAGTTTATCCATCGAAGAAGAAGATAGGGAGAAAGTAGACATGGGCCCTGGCAGCTGCAGATTTTTAGTTGGAACTGTTAGAGATTTTGGGTATATGTTTTGAGACGGTGATTTGGTGGTTGCAGGAACAGCCCATAATTGTCTAGGTCCTATGCCAGGAGATTTAGGTAGTGACTTTGAAGGGCACAATGGTTTCACTCCAGAAAAGGATAGTGGTAAATATTTTGTAGTTCTAGAAATATCTGCCAATTCTTCATATTTTGGTGCATTAACACGCTTTATAAGAGGTTGCAGTAACTGTGCATTTGTATGATTGGTCACCTGGTAAAAATAAAAATAATAAAATGAAATACAGCACACATCTTCAACACATTTACATGTTTTTTTGTTTTTCTTTTTTTAACAGTGGAGCATCATAAAGAAATCAAGTGATTGGTTTTGGATAGTAAGAGACATTAAAGCAAGATGTGAAAGGTACAATAGCATACAGTAATGTTTTGTTGAAATGAGATTCAAATCTTCTTTTTATTCCAAGTGAGAGGAATTTCGGGTAAATGGCTTCATGTCATTCAAAAAGTATTATAAAAGTAATATCTTACATACACACATAGTCATCATCATCATTTAACATCCCTTTTCCATGCTGGCATGAGTTAGATGGCTTGACAGGAACCGGCAAGGCCAGAGGCCTCACCAGGTACCATAGTCTGTTTTGGCTTGGTTTCTATGGCTGGCTGCCCTTCCTAATGCCGACCACTTTACAGAGTGTACTGTGTACTTTTTACATGGCACAAACCCCAGTGCTTTTTATGTTACACCAACACCAGAGCCTTTTATATGGCACCAACAGCAATACTTTTTACATGGCACCTTGGTTTTAGGATCAGATGGCTGGCAGGTTTCCTGATGTTGGTGTTGCAAACCATCAAGTCATTCACATCACAGAACTCCAGCAGGCTTGTTCCCTCCTTATTTCTGTAACCAAAGCCATAGTCTCCATGCACTCCATGAAAACCATCAGAGTGTTTCCCAGCATGGCCACTGAAGTCCCCTTCCACAAAGAGAATGTCATTGTCTTTTGTCATTGAGGTATTCTGCAGAAGGCATTCGTAGAAACAGTCCTCATGAAGATTTTCAAGTCTGGCATGTGGAGAATAAGCAAATAAGACAAATGATATTGTTACATTAAACAGGATTAATCTTAGCTTAATAATCCTATCACACACTTCAGTCACCTTATCTACTACCTCAATCATCTTATCCACTCATTTCTCTGCCAAAAGAATACCTATGCCACCTCACCCAGCATTGCTGCCCAGAAGCACTTGTATGTCTCTCGTCTGTGAGCTGTCTAGTTGTGGCTCCTCTCCATCATACCTCTTGCACACAGCACACATTTACACACCTCCACTCAAGCATTTCAACAATCTCACCAGACCACATAACTACGCACTCATAAAAACAGTTCACAGGTCATAAAATCGTCATATGCAATATCTATTTATGAAGAGTTTCACTCAAGAACACAGGACACCACTCAATCCAGAAATTGAAACCATGACTTGCAATCATGAGTGTAACACACAAATCTCTAGGCACATGCCCTCATGCCACACTATATTACTGGTACATATTAACCCTGGTATGATGAAAGCCAAAGCCAGTTCTAGTAGACCTTGAATCTAGAGCAAATAAGAAAAGCTAAAATAATGCTAGGCATTCAGGCTTATATTGATTTCTTTTATGTATTTTTCATTTCAATATCATAATCTCCAGAAAGGGATTGCAACAATTAATTTAAAATAATTCATTATCAAGAAGATGTAGAAGAATTATTTTAACTATTCCTCGTGGAACCACTTAATTCAACCCATTGTTATCCATTGTGACTTATTTCCTCAATAACAATTTTCTTCATCATAAATCACAATTAGTTTTGACTGCTAGGAATGTTCCTATTCAAAGCATCACATTGTCTAGGTAACAAATGAAATTTCATATTAGCTTTAATTTTGTCAAAGGGACTGTCATTAACATAATGAATTATTCTCTTTGAACCCATTGGATCAATTAATCACAATGCAGCATTATTTGCTCTTCAAAAACATCCAATCTCTTTATATCACATACAAACACACACACACATATTTCATATCACATACACACGCAAACTTTATATCATATACATATACACACACACATATACAAATTTTATATCACATGCACACAGATACAAAATTTATACCATATATACAGGTATTTTATGACACACACATATTAAATCATGCACATACAGTTTATATCCAACACATATATTTTGTCAATAGCCTATTGTTTACAATCATTCACTTATTGTGTATTTTGAAAAACACACTTTTAAAATTGTTCCTATTAGGAAAGATTTCTAGGATCTTCCATTATGAATTATTGAAAGGCTAAAGTTAGTATAGTTAATGATCTGACTGAATTGATGTATTTTAATAATAACCGAGAGGTAAAAACTGTAGGTGGAATGTCAGTTCCAGAGAGATGCAGGGGGGAAAATATCAATATGTAATGTGATTAATTCTAGCAACAGGAAGTGAGAGACAGTGTGGGTATTGAAATAATTGAAGGTAAAAGTTAGACATATTTAAGAGTGGGTAGAATAGTGCAAAGTTCAGAAAAGTTACAGTAAAAACAATAGGGTGATAGGCTTGATGGTAAGCTGGACACTGAAAATAACAATGTATTTTAACAATGTATATAGATGTGATGGAGTTGCTTTCTTTAGCTTTAAATTGTGGAATATATATATGAAAAAATATTGTATTTTATATAAGTTTTCTAATGTAGAGGAGGAGCAGGTATGGCTGTGTGGTTGAGAAATTCACTTCTCAACCACGCAGGTCCAAGTTCAGTCCTGATGTGTAGCACATCAGACAAGTGTCTTTTACTGAAGCCTCAGACTGAAACTCTACAAAGCCTGTCATATAGGTGTGAATGTGTATGTATGTATGTGTCCAGGTGTGCATCTGTCTGTGTGTGTGTGTGTCCAGATGTATTTGTTTCCAAGTGTGCATGTTTCCAGATGTGTGTACATGTGTGTGTGTGTCTCCAGGTGTGTGTGTCCAGATGTGTGTGTGTGTGTGTGTGTGTATGTACATGCATGTGTGTGTATGTACATGCATGTGTGTGTATGTACATGCAGGTGTGTGTGCGTGTCCAGGTGTGTGTGCATGTCCAGGTGTGTGTGTGTGTGTGTGTGTGTGTGTGTGTGTGTGTGTGCACGCGCATGTGTGTGTGTGCGCGCATGTGTGTGTGTGTGTGTAAATGTTTACATTCTGTGCTCCACATGAAAAAGCAATGAACACAAGTGACAAAGTTCAAAATCATTCTCCATCAATAGATCATCTTCTAGCTCTGCACGTCTAAAGGTGTGGAATAAAAAAGAAATACTCCTTCTCTTGCAAAACAAGGGGTAATTAGCAACAGAAACAGCATGCAGCTGTAAAACAATGATTCAATGGCATGGATTCACCTAACCCATACTGGCACGGGAAAACAGGCATAAACAAAAGAAAGAATATTAAATGATAAGTTATAATGTAATTTATGTAACATTTGATAGAAGTTCTTATAGAAAACAGCTACGAAAGCTGTAAAAGCTACAAGAAATCAAAATAATGAAAATAATACCTTTTATCCTTTATCTTTTATATGTTTCAGTCATTAGACTGTGACCACGGTGGGGCACCACCGAAAAAGGTTTAGCTCAACAAACTAACGTCAGTACTATCTTTTAAAGAATGACACTTATTTGGTCAGCTTCTTTTCTTAAACTGATAGGTCACAAAGATATGACCAAACTTCAATTCCTTGGTTTTGATTTCTCACTTTTGTCTCATTTCACGTAACATCTTTAATTAAGGCCCTCAAGAAAATCAAGAATACTAAATGATTCCATTTCATCTCTCTTATAACTCAAAGCCTTCTGCTTATGTAAACCAATCAGTTTATTGATGGCTGAGATCAGTACAATATTCCAAGCACTGGAGGCAGTTTAAAATGTTCCAAAAAGCACTAAAGTCTTCAAATATTCTTATTTTTAAAAGATAAAGAAAATGTCTAATCATCTCACAAGAAATGTTGCTACAGAGAGAACACAGGATTGCCATGAAAGAGGTCTAGACAGAGTCCCAATTGTGTGGAAGAGTTTTCATGTTTTTTTTTATGTCAGAACTTCTTGTATTTAAACTCATCGATGTTTACTATGGAAAATGGATTTGACATTATTTTTCATCTTTTACTTGTTTTGGTCATCAGACTGCCTTGAAGTATTTTAGCCAAGCGAATGAACCCCAATATTTATTTATTTTTTTGAAGCCTGGTACTTATTCTATTCATCTGTTTTGCCAACATAAACACACCCACAGCAGTTACCAAGCAGTGGTGGGGGACAAACACAGACATAAAGACACACAACACCACATATTCACACACACACATAAAATGGGCTTCTTTCAGTTTTCATTGACCAAATCCACACACTAGGCTTTAGTCAGCCTGCTGCTATAGTAGAAGACACTTGTCCAAGGTACCATGCAGTGGAACTGAGCCCAGAACCGTGTGGTTGGGAAGCAAACTTCTTACCACATAGCCATGCCTGCACTCTGTGGTATCAAATACTATTATATAGTAAGAGTATATAGATTGTCTCTATTTGGCTTAAAAGGCAGTAAACAAACACTACAATGATTAAAAGTTAAAATACTAAAAATGATATTTTAGTATCTAATTTACAATACTCAACAGGATAGAAAAAAGAAAAAATAAATATATTTTCTGCTTATTCAGTATAATGCAACATCAATGTTTTTTTACCAAATAGTAAAAATTCTAAGTATTATTAAATTAGATGATGCTGGTCTAGAAACATTTTTATATATTTTAAATAGAATTTATCATTTTTAAAATTTGGACAGAATATTTTTAGATTTAAAAATAAAAAAAAAAAACATGTACTAATTCATTTTTAGTGATGAGACTTCACAAAGATAAAAGCTAAATATTTGAATAACTATCAAAAATTTAAAAACAAAAACAAAAAAAAACCCCCAATGATTATGTACTATTTACTTCCAAAATATTTCCATTTGTGACTGAAATCAAAGTAATGAATATGGTTTCTAGATTTTTATTTAATTTAGGATTTTGATTGTTGAATTAAAACCACTCAAGTATAGAAATAACACTTAAATACTTGCTATGACTTAGCTATCAAAAACTGTGTACCAGCAATTTATTTTTATTAGAAATATTTTAAAATTATTCCAACAATAAACCGACATATAATTTATGAAAATATATTTTGAAACAATAGAATTTTAGAAAACTAGGAAATAAGATCAGATTTGTGTATAAAAATAATAACTCTTGGTTCCATAGGAGTTTCCTTTGGCAAAAGAGAAACACAAGATTCTGATGGATCAAAGTAAATTTTTTCCACAGTGTATATTGTCACTATGTGTTGCAGAGTAGAGTGGAGGCGCAATGGTCCAGTGGTTAGGGCAGCGGACTCACAGTCATAGGATCACAGTTTCGATTCCCAGACCGAGCGTTGTGAGTGTTTATTGAGCGAAAACACCTAAAGCTCCACGAGGCTCAGGCAGGGGATGGTGGTGAACCCTGCTGTACTCTTTCACCACAACTTTCTCTCACTCTTACTTCCTGTTTCTGTTGTGCCTGTAATTCAAAGGGCCAGCTTTGTCATACTGTGTCACGCTGAATACCCCCAAGAACTACGTTAACGGTACATGTGTCTGTGGAGTGCTCAGCCACTTGCACGTTAATTTCACGAGCAGGCTGTTTTCGTTGGTCGGATCA
>NC_068992.1:15603923-15626256 GCF_001194135.2 Octopus bimaculoides
TTTCACGAGCAGGCTGTTTTCGTTGGTCGGATCAACTGGAACCCTCGATGTCGTAAGCGACGGAGTGCCAACAACAACAACAACAACAGTTGCAGTGTAGAAATATGTAGAATGAAGTCAACAACTTTCAACTTTCAGCATGAAATATTCTTCACAGTTGTTTTCTTTGGTAAATCAGAAGCTCTACTGTTTACATGTGAAAGAATATTATGAATGTAAAAATGGAACCTCTTTAATGTAATTTACCAACTGTTTTTAAAATGCAGGAGATGAGACAATAAGAGAAACACTAAAGAATAAAATATTCTGAATGACACAACAATGCACTATAATACAAACAATGGACTATAAGAACTGTTGTAATTTAATCATCCAGAGTCAAATACTGTTAATTCAAGGGTCTTGGCGTGTAAATTTGACAGCTTGCTTGGAATAACTTTGTTGATGTGTGTGTGTGTGTGTGTGTGTGTGTGTGTTTGTCCCCCATCACCATTTGACAACCGGTGTAGGTGTGTTTACAACACATTAACTTAGCGGTTTGGCAAAAAAGACTGATGGAATAAGTACCAGGCTTGAAAATAAAAATAAGCACTAGGACTGATTCATTGAACTAAAAATTCTCCAAGGTGATGCCCCAGCATGGCCACAGTCTAATGACAGAAACAAGTAAAAAATATAACATAAAAGATATATGCACACACACATAGTCACATCGCTGCTATTATGTTAAACTGTCATATGTCCAAATTTGGCCAAATGCATTTTTTTTCAATATTTAATTTTGCTTGCAATAGCCAGTTCTTTTGTTCAAACCATCGTACCTCCAGCTGCTTCAGATGAAAAATTGTCAAAGTGTAGTGCAATGGTTTAGCATTTTTCAAAAATGCACTGAATCCCACATGGTTTAGCATTTTTCAAAAATGCACTGAATCCCACATATGACAGTTTTGCAAAAATATTTCTGACTGAAAATATCATACATACATGGGGTTATGATTTTATTGTTAAGTTGAAACTGTTGCTAATATAAAAAGAAATGGAATGGTGAAACTATTTCTTTGTTTTCTGCAAAAGCAACGTTTTGGACTTACAACACTTTTGCATAATAGCAACGATATATATCTACCAGCTTACACAAACACACAATTCACCACCACCCTCACTGTACACCTATTTCCCCCATTCCAGCAATATACAAGAATACAACATAGCTTTCTAATTGTGCACCTCCAGATGCTTTCAGGCCTAAAACCAAAAATACTTTGCACCACAACAAAGAAGCCTGGAGTGCTGTTATCGGTGCCAAATGAGGAACAAATTAATGGGAATCAGGAAGAGACTGTGATTACTATAAGAGGTAATGCTTTTGATCATCATGATCAACCATAAAGTCTTTTGTGAAAATAAGCTTGTACAGACAAATGGAGACTGTATCCCCATGGAAACATCACACACACAGAGTACATGCATGCACACACGCACGCACACACACAGAGGCACATACTACACATAGACGCCTGTGCATATGCACACACACACACAACACAGACTACACATACACACAGGTACACCACACACACATATGTATGAAAGTGACAGACAGACAGACAGGTTATATGTGGTAGCCATATAAAACAACATGAAATAGAAATTTTAATTCAATTACAACACAGTTTCTTTCTCTCTCTCTGTACACACACACACACACACACGTATGTGTGTTTGTGTGTGTGTGTTACTTCCTTTCAATGTTACTTCCTTTCAATAATAAACCAAGGCCATGATTCCCACCCACCGTATATACCCATTCCCCTGCAATTCTGTCTGCAGAACAAGTGACTTTTGCTTGCATAATTACCTTTATTAACACCTAGACAACTTTTCTGGCTTGTATTTATAAAGCACGGGGTAGGAAAATTTTCCAAGGTGCCAACAAAATTAATTAAGCAAATAAACTTGTATGTCAGTATGTATGCAATTAATTATCATGTGTGCACATCAGAGAGAGAAAGAAAGAGAGGAGAGAGGCGGAGGGAGAGGGGGAGAGAGTACAAATGCAGTTCCTTTTTCTTATCAAAATTTTCAAGAGACACTTTCTTGCTACCAAAACTAAACAAAGTAAAATAACGACAAAAAAAAAAAAACTTATTAAGGGGAGTGTTTTGGTTTCTTTCCAATACCTATAAAAGTTCATCAAATGACAAATAATAATCTTGGCTTTCAGTCAGAACAATTCTGACGAGGAAGGATTTTTTTAAAAGCTCTGAAAATTGTTATACTGTTAAACCAAGGATTTTGTTTTGCTCACCCATTTCAAGTTGGCTCTATCTATATTTGATTAGGACTTTAAAAACAAAATAATGGCCTTTATTTTTAATTTGTTTTTGCTTTATTTTTGCACATATTATATTTTTTTGATTTAAAACATTAATTCTAAATTGTTATCACCCTCAGTTAACATTGCCATAAATTATTCAGTGGTAACTTAGAAAAATAAACTCATTGTTTCAGACAATTACCCAGATTTTTATTATAAGAAAGAAAGACACAAGCAAACAATATAAACTACAACATAATTGGATGTACACAACTTCTAAAACTAATGTTTTAACCCTTTAGCATTTCGTCCAGCCATATCCAATCCAAATATTCTTTTCTACTCTAGACACAAGACCAGAAATTTGGGGGGAGGGGGCCAATCGATTAGATCGACCACAGTATGTAACTGGTACTTAATTTATCGACCCTGAAAAGATGAAAGGCAAAGTCAACCTCGGCGGAATTTGAACTCAGAGCATAAAGACAGACAAAATACAGCTAAACATTTCACCTGGCATGATAACGTTTTTGCCAGCTCACTGCCTTTAAAGCTAATCTTTTTTTCTCTCAGCACAAGGCCCGAAATTTTGGGGGATGGGGCCGGTTGATTAGATCGACCACAGTATGCAACTGGTACTTAATTTATCAACCCCAAAAGGATGAAAGGCAAAGTTGACCTCGGCGGAATTTGAACTCAGAATGTAAAGACAGACAAAGTATTGCTAAGCATTTCGCCTTGTACCCTAACGTTTCTGTCAGCTTGTAGCCTTATCCAACCCAAATATTCCACATGTTTTATATTCAAACTGGCCAGATCCAGCCTCTCACACCTATCCTATAATGTCATTCTAAAAGTAATCAATCACAACATCAAAATCTTGAAGCTATGAGACAAAGCATGATTAATTCAAAACAACATGGATAAATTAGCATAACATTTAGCAGAGTAATCTGAACACTAACGGGTTAAATATTCATTGTATGGGAAACGAGGGGACTCAGATCCATGCATGTACACTTGAGACATGGGAGCTGAGTTAACGCTTTTTTGACAGTTGAATACTTTCAAGAAATCTCCAAATTTCATTCGTCGGAGTATTACTGCAGCCATGCTGGAGCACTGCCTTTAGTCAAACAAATCGACTTAAGGACTTAGTCCTTGTAAGCCTAGTACTTATTCTATCGATCTCTTTTGCCGAACCACTAAGTTACGGGGGACGTAAACACACCAAAATCAATTGTCAAGTGATGGTGGAGAGATAAACACAGACACACACAAACGTATACACACACACACACACACACACATATACAACAGGCTTCTTTCAGTTTCTATCTACATTGTTGAAATGTTTTAAAGTAAAGAGCGGAGTGAAGCAGAGATGTTATTATAATCAACATTGTTCTTGGCTGTAATTGGCAAAGCCATGAATCAAATATTGCAGGCTGAAAGAGGCAGAAGAGCAGATCTAAATTTGGAGACAATATTTATCTGATATTCTAGATTGGTCAATAGTGATAGTGGTAAAAAGTGGAGGCTGGGTTAATGTTGGAAATAATAAGAGTATCTACAAGTAAGTAATCATGATTGGTGATGCCGTGTCATCAAAAACAAGGCCTCTAGAGATTCTTTTATGCCATAAGCTTGGCAATAATATATGCTAATATCCACTCAGTTTGGAATACAAAGATTTTAACGTCAGATTATGAAAATGGCATAAATGAAATGTCAGCTGTCATAACTAACTAAATTAAAACAAGTTTACACAGATTTGGTATAAAAATGTTTCTGTAATCTTTAAATATTTTATTCAAATATAGAAAAATAAATACATTTTAAGTCTGTCAAACCTTCTTATTCTACTATTATAAAGTTTAATGAGTCAGTAAGTAGGATGATAAACATTAACTATAAATACAGAATAATTTGCAATAAGCTCTTCCAAAACATTCAAAAAGCTTTTCAAATTTCAAATAAGTCTCAGGTGTGGTGGTATCAAAAGAGTAAGATAATGGAGATTGCAAGTCTAGAAATGATAAACTGTGAAGCAGAAAGAGAGTAGACAAGGGCTACAAAAGAGATCTGCCGTATTTAGTATATAACAATAGTGTATATCAGCTCTATATATTTGATTAGCTAAATTCTGTACAGCATATCTACACACTGTGGTGTAATAATATCACATCATTCACCATAAGCATATTAATCAATATTTTCTTAGCAATGTGTCAGTTCTTAATTCAATGGCTGAGCTACTTAAAATATGCACAATCTAGCAATCTATCCTGGAGGGTCAACCACTTGTCAAGGAGAGGTATCATTATAACACACTGATCAGAAAATTTCGGACTTAGATAGCTTAGAAGCTTGATAAAATTGGGATGCAATTATTGGAAGATGAGAAAGGATGAGTTAATCCCTTTAATTACCAATGTATAAAATTCCAACAGAGAAAACATGAAAGATTGGCAATCTGGCAGAAAGAGAAAACAAAAAACTTTTTAAACCATAATTCAATATACACTCTTCATTATTTCTCAATATATATAAACATTATATATACCGAGAGAGAGAGAGAGAGAATGACAGTGGGACTAAGAGAGAAAGGGAGACAAAGAGAGAGGGGGCAGACAGGGTAGGAGAGAAAGAGAAATGAACTTCACGGCTATCACATATGCCATCACAATTCATTGTTAATGATACCAGTATGCTTTATCACATATAGCATTTCTAATGATACTGAATAGAGTAGACAGTTTACAGAAGAAAGTATTCAAAAGATGAGACAAAGTGAGATGAAAAGAAATAGAATTTTTCATTGATTATCAATGAATGTATAAGCAAAATAATGTTTGTAGAGTTCCACAACAGTTTAATGCCAGGAAAGTTGGACAGTAGAGTGATAAAGACATTACGATCGCACATGCATGCATCTACACACGCACACACATGTGCATACACACATGTGCATACACACATGTGCATACACACATATTCATGTACGCATGTATACACATGCTCATGTATGTACACATACACACCCTCCTACTATACTGTTAACAGACAGGACATTATGAAAGTTTATATATATTATATGCAAGAAACACTTGGTCCTTTAGTCTCTTTATAAATTTTGCTAACAAAAAATAAATATTTATATATAAATACACACATATATATATGCATATGTTTGTGTGTGTGTGTTTGTGTATATATATATATGGGTGTGTGTGTGGGTGTATGTGTATATATACATGTATGTATATATATATGCACACACACACACACACACACACAGATAGACAGACAGCATGCATGTGTGTATACATACATGCCTATATACATAGCCACACTTACACAAGTACACACACACACACATACACACACACACACACACACAAACAGATAGACAGACAGCATGCATGTGTGTATACATACATGCCTATATACATAGCCACACATACACAAGTACACGTACACACACATACGCACACACACACACACACACACACACACACAACACACACACAACACACACACACACACACAAACAATTGTCATTTACGCTATAACCAATATTTATACATTAACCGTTTCACGAGATTCAGACGTACACTTTAATATAGGTGACTGGGTCTTTGTTGTCCTCACTTAAATAATAATTTAACAGCATTAATTCTGATATATTTGTTGCAGCTGATCGAAATAGTGATATTGATGTGATTTATACTAGTTTTGTTATCTACTGTTTGCTTTCAGTTGAACAGCGTTGCTCAACTATGAGAACATCTACAATAGCGATGCCTAATGTTGTCTACACTCAGCATCTCCAGGGTAATGGTTGATTAATTTTTGCACCCTCGACAAATTCTTTATCACGTTTGAAGATGAAAACGTCAAGTAAATTTTCTAAATGCTAATTTTTTTTTTTTTTTTTTTTTTTTTTTTTTTTTATTGAACCACAGTGTATTGTGTGCAAACAACCTGAACTCAAAATGTCTTTTGACTTAGTGCATACAATTCCAATGTAAACGTAGCAATTAGATTTTTTTTTTAAAAACTGTGAAGAGTGAAATTAATCACAATTATTAAACATGAAATTCAATAACTTCTTTGTTCCTATTTTTCATTCATAACTTTATCAAAATGCATTTTTTTATTCTTGCTGATAGCAACCCACAATTTTGACTGCAAATTCGGGTGATTCCTAGGCTTGGTCTCTATTGACAAAAGAACATTAATTCAGATTCACACGAGTTGTTCATTGCAAATAGATTGAGGATACAGTTCTTCATGATGGAAAAATCTATATCATCATCATCATCATCATCATCTTCTTCTTCTTCTTCGTCGTCATCGTCGTCATCGTCATCATCATCTTCTTCTGCTTTATCATCATCAGCATTTAACGTTCATTTTTCCATGCTTGCATGGGTCAGATGGAATGAAGTGCCTCGCTCAAACACACAATTCACTACCAAGTGCAGGAACTGAACTCATGAACTTATGATCCTGAGCCAAACAGTCCAAAAAACGGCCCACATGCCTTCACATACATCATCATCATGGGTTGGCTGCATTGGCATGCTGGAAGGCTGCACCAGACTCCAGCTGGATGCCCTTCCTAATGCCAACCACTATGAGTGTAATGGGTGCTTTTATGTGCCACCGGCACAGGTGCCATTTGCATAACACTGGGATACGTTTACGTGCCAATTTGTGTGACACTTGTATCTGCCATGACTGCGATTTTGCTCAGCTTGATGGGCCTTCTTCTCAAGCATGACACAATGCCAAAGGTCTTGGTCATTGCCTCCGTGAGGCCCAACACTCGAAAGAGGCCCAGCACTCAAAAGAGGCCCAACACTTGAAAGAGGCCCAACACTCAAAAGAGGCCCAACACTCGAAAGAGGCCCAACACTTGAAAGAGGCCCAACACTTGAAAGAGGCCCAACACGAAAGTGGAAAATCTATGGAGTTTAGAGAAAAGAAATTAACAAGGAGTGTATGAAGTTTTGGGGTATGTAATGTTAGATGTTAGCCAAGACCATGACAGAGGATGACTGGGCCTTTAAAGATATGAGATAATATGTGCAACAGACTAGAACGACTGCATTGGTGCAAATATGTGATGTTCAATGACAACGAATGCTGCGATAAAAATAGCAAGAGCTGCTGGTGAAGGGTGCCCATAATGGAGGAAGACCAAAGGCAGGAAGAAATAGTGAAGTCTGATCTGAAAATGCTGGGTCGTGAAAAGACGATTAGATGATTAGCAAGGTACTGTGGGATAACTCAGGCCAACTCAAAACAGCATGGTAAAAGAGCTGTTGAAATGATGACTATGAAACGATGATGATGATGATGATGATGATGATGATAACGATGATGCCACTGTCAGTGGCGACTATGCTGACACCGCCACCACCAACAATGCTAATAACACCACTGCAAACACCACCATTGCCAACACTGACAACAACCACACCACTGCCACTGCTGATGACGGTGATGACAATAAAAATGATAATGATGATTACCACAGAACATAATCACTGCAATCATGCTGTTAGCAAGTTGAGCAATAAAATTTGTTTATCGGGTTAGTGAAGCATAAGTGAGATAGTCAAAGTTGATGAATTGGTAAAAATAATGTTAGGTTATTGTTAGTAACATTAGGAGGTAAGCTAAGATAAACTAGACATAAAGTTGATGGTGCTGGTAACAGTGTAGTGGGGGAAGTGATTAAGTTCAGAGTGAAGGAGAAAGAGACCTTTCTGTTCGTGCCAGCCAAACCTAGTACAACATATTACATCCGTATACAAGAACGGAACACAAATGATAGTAAGGATGACAGATAAATAACATATTTCAGTATTTGTTTCTTACAGTTAAGCACATAGTGAAACAATTGTAGGAATGACTAGAACATAAATGTATGTATATGTGTGTGTGTGCATATATATATATATATACACACACACACACACACAAACACACATATATACATATATATATATACCTACACACTCACACACACACATATACATATATATATGTGTGGGCATGTGTGTGTGTGTCTGTGTGTGTGTGTGTATTTTAATGCAATCAAGTGTGGATTACCAAAGAAAACAAACATTAAATAACAGAAGTAAAACACATGAGATAAGAATTCATTGAAAGACATTAATTATTAGAGAATTACTATAAATTATGATTTACAGAATTATCCAAAGAGCCAAGATTGTGCTGTCAAAAATAGTACTTTAAAACAAGACAAGGGTCTTGGATAAGGAGTATAATGTGATGCAGTATAATGTGATACAAGAAACGAAAATGTTTTCTGGAGACAATTTAGGATATTTTGGATAACATTATTATCCCAATAATACAACGTTACAAATGAAGTCAAAAGTGTATCACATTATAACATAGAAAGCATAGTTATATTTATGAAGAGATAAAGCTTGTAATTTTTTTTCTATCTACTTTAGGTTTTCTGAAATAGGAAACCAAAGTTGTTATAAATCAGTTTGTCAGTGTTTGTGTGTGTGTTTGTCTTTGCATATATTTCTCAAGCTGTTGGTGGGTGTAATCAATGGAAATTAAACTAGATTCATTTCATGGCTAATCTCTATACAGTATTTAACATAACAGATACAGATAATTGCTTCCAAATATCATTATTGTTCCACAAGTAAAAACTTTCAGTCAATCTTCTCAAGTGTACCACTTGTACTAAATACTAAAAGACTTGCTAAGTGAATTAGAACCATAACATTTCTTCAAAAACCGTCGTGCCACGTATGGTAAAAAAAAAATAATACAACTAATACAGGAAAAGAAAATCTATTTTACAACCAAAAACATTGATAAACATTTGTTTATTGTAAATATATGAAATTAACTCTAGATAATTGCAGAAAGTTTTTTTTATGATTACAGAACAAACAACTTGAGAAAAACTATTATTTTTCTCATTAACAACAACTCATCTCAGACATTAAGATATTTATCAACTTCTGATACAAACTATGGTGAGGAATATAAAAAGATATCAAAAACATCAAATTACCTTTCCTTTAAATCAGTGATTCTCAACCACTTTTTGCCTGTTGTTCCCTTTGAATCTTATTTTATTCTACTGGATTCTTCGTAGCCATTTGATGTTTTAAAAAATCCTATTATATTATTATTAGGAACTGTATAAAAATTTGTTAAAATATGTTGTGCATTATACGAGTATAGCCAATTTATTGCAGATAAATTTTAACAAGAAAATCTTATATGGACCCACAAGGGTCAAGTGAACCCTTGTTGAAAACCACTACTTTAAATCATGGCATTGTGACAAGCAGATAAGAGCAAAGAGCTTGCAGGTCAAGCAACTGACAAAAAAAGCCAAAAAGTCAGAATGATTTAGGGATAATCCAATAAAAACTGACACCAGTGGCTGAAACACAAATCATCAAATTCAATCAATAACACAGAAAAATTCAATTAAGATCCAAGGGTCCTTTCAGAGTAACCATGACCTTGTATCCCCATCTCACAATAATAAAATTTGATAAGGCTACAGTAGCCCACATCAATAGCTACAGGTTCTCAAGAAGATAAAGATTCTTCAGAAGGGAAAAAATAGCACCAACAAGTAAAACTGGTTGTTGATCTGAGTAAAAAACAATTGACCGAATCCCAAAAACGGGTGCCAAACAGAGGGCTATGGTTTGCGACTAGCATTGAATGGATTTCTTACTGAAACATGAAATAAATTGAAGATTCGATTAACAAACTTTAAAGAAAGAAACAGAAATAGAGGAACTGAGAGAGAAAGTTTTACATGTGTTGAAGAAGTCCAAACAACGAAATGGACCATCTCTAAAAAAACTAATAATGTTAAGCCCTTCCAGAAGACTCTGACGAGTATTTCTACTTAAAGACAAGGGTAATACTGGTGATGGATAAGATAAGAGACACCAACAAAACTGAAAACTCTCATAAATGAAGGTACCAAACAAAACGTTAAAGAAACACCTATAGACAGTTCTATACGAGAAGAAGGACCAGTATTGGTTTCAAATTTTGGCATAAGGCCAGCAGTATCAGTGGAGGGTATAAGTCAATTACATGATCCCCAGCATTCAACTGGTACTTATTTTATCGACTCCAAAATGATGAAAGGCAAAGTGGCCCAATATTGATATCAAATTTTAGCACAAGGCTGGCAATTTTTGGGAAGTGGATAAGTCAATTACATTGACCCTGGTATTCAACTAATACTTATTTTATCAACCCTGAAAGGATGAAGGGCTAAGTCAACCTCGGTAGAATCTGAGCTCAGAATGTAAAGACAGAATTGCCACTAAGCATTAAGCCTTAACGTGGCCAAGTATTAACCAAAAAGTTAATGACTAAAAATAAAAAGAAATTTTTTCCTTATCAATATAGTCTGTAATAGATTCTATTTTGCACTACTAACAGTTAGAATCACTAATATATGCAAAAGCATGTTGCTATGTACCTATGTGTGTATTTTGTTTTTGATGTAATTAATTCTGTTGTCGATTTTATAATCTACCATACAATATTAAATTGATTTTACAAAGTTAATGATAACTTGCACAAAAGAGCTATTTTGAAAAACAAAACGAAAATTATTGTTTTATTTTGCTTGATAACAATTGTTAAAAAAAAAAATGTTTAAATTTGAAATCAGAGTTTCAGCAAGTTATAGATACTCAAACAATCAAACAAGTAATCATAACAGTACTATGTCTCACCCCCACACCACACACCCCAGATTCCACTTTAAAAACTATATTTGATGGCGTAAAAGATGCAAGGGTATATTAGATGCACCCCAATTTCAGCAGTGTGCATAGGAGAGAAACAGTTTTTAGTGCATTAAAGCCTGTGGGAGACCCAACTTTGTATATAAAAGCTGGAGTGATTTTTGAGACATTTTGGTGGGAGAAAAGTGTGTCTTAAGTACCATGAAATATAGTACTGTTCGTTCTGTTGTTCTTCACAGAAAGCTCTAAATCCCTGGAATTTCTTCCACACACAGAAGAAGTTCACAATGAATAATCAATGAGAAAAAATAGCATGCAATTTTTTTTGTTGTTTGAAATTTTTTTTTCTTCTCTTTTACAAGGATGGAATGCAGTCTCCATGATCTTTTACAGGGACTCCAAGACTGATAGAAGTAAGGAACGTATCCTAAAACAAAGAATTAGCTCAACTGCTTGCAACAGAGTGGATTCTGCAAAAATTCCCAGAGATGCCAGGTAACAGATTGTGTCTAGTACCCAAATAAACCATGGGTCTGATTTTAGAAATAAAACATTTCTAAATCTCTCAGAGAGATTTATGCAGTAGTGATATGATGAAGTGGGTGGAAGTGCTTGTCTCCCCCTTGTAAACATAAGGACACAGGAAATGTGTCAAGGCCGACAGGAAGCGGTGCAGCTTCCTAGGTCTAACCAACAGTAATATTATTCCTTTCAGGGGTCTGTCACATTAAGTTGACATCATACAACTACTTTAACTGGTCTGATGTTCTTACAGTTTTGCCAACCCATCACCATGGATTGCTACTTTTCTATCCACCTCAAAAGGAAGGACAGCAACATTGACCTCGGCAGGATTTCAATTCAATCATTGAATTGAAACAATGAGACCCTTGGCGATATTCCATGTTTGAGAAGACTCATCAAGCCAAGTGAAATCATAGTTGTAGCTGATGCCAGTGTCACTCAACTGGCATCTATGTCAAAGGCACATAAAGAGCACCCATTACACTCTTGGAGTGACTGGCATTAAGAAGGCCATCCAGCCATGGTAACCACACCAAACCAGACTGGAACTCGATGCAGCTCTCCAGTTTACCAGTCTCAGTCAAACCGTCTAACTCATGCCAGCATGGAAAGCAGGCACTAAATGTTGATGATGATTCCACTCAGTGCTCTAATGACCCTACCAGTTCACCAGACAATAATGGCAATGGTGCTAATGAAGCACACATTACACATGATTTAAACATTACACATGGTTTAACAGATTAACATATGTTCTTTGTTGCTCCATACTTAGGTATTCTATACTATTATTATACATAAAATATAACAAAGCATCCATACACCTCGTATTAATGTAAATCGTCTCTTAGCTTATAACACCAACATTTTCTTATTAAGAAGCAAGAATGCACCGACATTCAATATTTTATTGCTGTTCTCTCACACTTACAGACTGGCTTGCCTTATGAATTTGTTTCCATTGTATTCATTACAGAAGAAAGAAATATATAAAGTCGTTAATGAAATATTTTTAAAAATTGCTACCACTTTCCTTAAGTAAATAATTATGTATTTTTGTCAAAATTATATCAATAAATACAATAAATACAATGCCATACAATAGTATGGCAGTTTAATGAAATCAGAGAAAGACAAAAAAAAAAGGAAACAACATAGAAATGAAAAGTTAAATACAAAGAATTAAATATCATAACTACTAAATTAAATTTTTGTTAAAAGGAAATTATATTGACATTTGAATAACAAATAGTCTATTGTTTGGTAATATTTGTAAGTAAACACACCCAGACACATTTATCTGGAACATTTTGTTGAAGAAATATTAACAAAATAAAGCGTGAAAAAAAGAAAGGGAGAAGCAGAAACAGTTGTGTGCTACTGGAGTAAATGTCTTAAAATAGCTAATATTTCTCTTTCTATATATATATATGTGTGTGTGTGTGTGTGTGTGTGTGTGTGTGTGTGTGTGTGTGTGTGTGTGTGTGTGTGTGTGTGTGTGTGTGTGTGTGTGTGTGTGTGTGTGTGCGTGTGTGTGTGTGTGTATACATATATATATGTATATATATATGTATGTTTCAAGCACAGCAAACCATCAGGAGACTTGGTCCCATGTTATCCCCTCAGTAAGTCCTAATGAGTTTATTTTATTACTCACCCTACTACAACCCAGGGCATGGGTTGGATCCTATCAAGATGTACAACCCATGCCAGCATGAAAAAAAAGAAATAGATGTTAAGAAATGATGACGAACCCTGTACTTCTTAAACATATACAAATAAAACATTTACCTCTTTGGAAATGAGTTTTGGTGAGGAGAATTTCATTCCTGTTGATCTAACAGGGTTTGAAGGTGGCAATGATGTGGTCATCTGTTGGCTCTGCTGGAGACTGGGTTTAATGTTGGCAGGTGAAGAGGCAGCAGTGGTAATAGTGGTAGTAGAAGTAACATTAATTGTGGGTGGCGTTCTTACATTGATAACACCAGAAGTAGTCGGGGATGATTTTTTTTTAGATTCCTATAGACAAAATATATTTAATTAAATATCAATTCAAGAGTTAGACAGCAATGCAGTTCTAATCTATATAAAATACCATGAATTATTTGTGCTTTTACAAACAAAAGTCACAAAACTTTGCTATGTATATATATATATATATATACACACTTCAGAATATCATGTCTTGCAGACTTATCATATTATATTAATATTTAAACATAAACAACTTAACTGTCATGTACAAGCAGCATTAAAATAATTATTTTCCATTACAATTCCAGTAATCTTATTCTCAAACTTTACCAAGTCTAACTGTATCATGCCAGAAGTGAAAAACACGCAACAACAACAAGGCACCATGGATAAAACACAATTACATTATGCACATGGAAGCAAAACATGTATAACCTGGCTAATTGGTGTGTATGTGTGTGTGTGTGTGCGTGCGTGTGTGTGTGTGTGTGTATATGTGTCTGTGTGTATGTACGTGTGTCTGTGTGTGTGTCTGTGTCCCTGTGCGTGTGGGTGAGTTTCAGTGTGTATGTATGTCTATGTCTGCATTTGTGTATGTGTGCATCTGTGTGTGTATACATGGCAAGTTTACTACAAAGAACTTTAGTAATATTTAAATAAAACAGAATATAATAAATAAATTTCATCAGAATCACAGAAACACAATTTCCTGTAAAGAACAAAGACATGAATAAACACTGCTTACGTCCACCAAATTCATTTCAAGTAGTTTGTTGAATTAGAATGGAATATGGTTTCTTCTTTGAAACAGTTGCAAGAGCCATAACTTTACTGAGTCATCATAGAAGACTTTCTTTCCACCCATTTGTGCACCAACACAAGTGAAACCAGTCATGAGCAAACTGTAACCAGTGGGACTTTCTTAATAGCATGCCTAAATGAAAATTTACCTTGATTTTTTTTTATTAACGCAGTTGGCTTGATGATGAACCCTGTTTCAAAAACGTAACCCATATATGAAATGAATTATCAAAGGGCTATGAGACTTGTCAATTTTGGATTGTTCTCCCATGATTTCACAGCAATAAGCTGTATCACTACCACATTATAACTATTAATGACTCAATGATCCAGACCGTTACATATTTGTGTTTATCAGTTAGTCAAAGGAGACAGAGGCAGTGCCTATGACCACTGCTGGTCATCGCAGACTAACGAGAGTGATGTATAAGGAGATGGTCAAATTTCTCTGGCCTTGGCTAAAAGAAAATACAGGAAGATCAGTTAATTATGATTTTATCCAACATATTCCCTTTCAGATTCACATACCTATTGCAGTGGTCCTTCAGATTTTTCTAAGCCCTGGATTCAAGTGAGATATCATTCTTTCATGTGCATATGCATACACATATATAAACATAGGCAAGGCAGCAAACTGGCTGAAACATTAGCATGCAGGGCAAAATGCTCAGCAGTATTTCTTCTGCCGTTACGTTTTGAGTTCAAATTCCACTGAGGTTGACTTTGCCTTTCCTCTTTTCGGGGTCGATTAAATAAGTACCAGTTACACACTGGGGTTGATGTAATCGACTTAATCTCTTTGTCCTTGTTTGTCCCCTCTATGTTTAGCCCCCTGTGGGCAATAAAGAAATAAATATATAAACATTGGCAGTGATGCCACCACCACCACCACCACTCTCCTCTTCCTCCTTACTTAACAACCATTTTCTATGCTGGTATGAGCTGAACATTGTGACTGCATCTTGCTCTTATGTCTCATTTATAGCAAGGGCTCTACAGGTGGATACTATTCCTGACATCAGCCACTTAGCAGAATATAATGGGTGCATCTTTATTGTGGCACCAGCACTATAGATGCTGCCTTGACATCAGCAAGACAAAAGAGTCTGCTCAAGCCCTGAATTGCTGCTCCTCAAATTTAATTACCAAACATTTAGAGAGTGTACTGACTACTTTTTATAACCCCAGCTTTAGTTGGGTTAGCTTGTTCCACAGTAGATGGAACAGATTTAATATTGTGGAAGGATGGTTATGCAGTGGACAGAATATCAGAGGGAACAGTGTTAGAGTGAGAGTAAAGAAGGATACAAGGGGAGTGCAGAAGAGGAGGAAGAGGAGGTACAGTAATGTCGAGTAGGAGTGTGAAGAAGAGCAGGGAGTATAAAGTGGGGAAGGGGTAGGTTGATTAGGTGTACCTAGTGATGGAGTGGATCAGTTTTGCCATGCCTGTATGGGTTGGAGAGTTTGTCAGAGTTCAAAACAGTTCTTATTGGAGTTACACAGGTTTGATCTTGCGAAAGGATGGTAGGAAAGAGACGAACAGAGACAGTGTTCAGGAAGGGGTTATTAGGAGGGAAAGCGAAATGCGAAAAGTTAGGGGCTGAAAGAGTAAGTAAATGATAAGAATGGTGAGGAGGGTTGAATAGGAGGAAATACAGCGATACCTAACATTATAAATGGATGGGTCATGGGTGGGTAATGAGGTGCATGAAGGAAAGGTAAGATGAAAGTAGGTAATAGGAGGGAAAGTGAGAAGCAGTGTTAGGGATTTACAAGAATAAGTCAGAAGTGATCTACAGTAAAGCAGTAAATATATGGTGCGGGGTATAGAGCAAGGAGGTAATATAAAATGAAAATGAAGAGCTAAAAATGTATCCTGGAGGTAACATGTTTTAGAGAGCATAGTGATGCTGACCCAGCTGATACATAACAAGATTATTAGATGCTTTCTGGAATTGGAATATTACAGTTTAACAAACCATATCCATCGATAAACTCTGAAGTCTTTTTTATTCTTTCCATTTCTTATACTGTATTCATAACCACCAAGGGCTCCACGAAAACCATCTGTACTCCTTCACATGATCCAGTACACACACACACACACACACATGCATATATATGTATGCATGTGTGTATGTGCATGTTTATATATATATGAATGTATAAGTGTGTGTGTGTGTGTGTATTTATAGATATATATATGTGTATATATATGTGTTACATACATGTGTATGTACAGGTGTCTGTGAGCAAGTGTGTGTGTATGTATATATATGTGTGTGTGTGTGTGTGTGTGTGTGTATACATATTTACATATATATATATATATATATATATATATATATATATATATATATATATATATATATATATATATATATATATATATATACATACATATATATATGTATGTATATACACACACACACACACACACATATATATACAGAAAGAAAGTGTGGTGGGGACAAGCTTCTGCTTGTGTGTGTATGATGTAAATATGTGTGTCTGCGTGTGTGTGTATTGATAAAAATTAAATATTTTCATGATGACTGAGCACAACTCTACTCAGTGCTTTTAATACAGATTTCAAGTAATAAAATTCTTCTTTATTAAACTCCACTGGTTTGCCTAAAAGCAATGAAAACAAAAATCAATTCAGCAACCTCACAATGTTTCCCCGCCCCCCTCTTCATTAGATGTACATGAATATGCTATTTGTAACTATTAACCAAACCTAATCATAAATAGTATGTACTCTATCAGAAATGACAATAAATCACTTAAAACTTCCAATACTGGTTTATTATTATAGGTTACTAACTATATCAGGTACAATGTAGCGTTTAAATTGAATTTATGGTGTATAAGACCAATAAGCTTCAGTGCAGATCAATTTTATTCTACTCGTCCTTTATGACATTCACGAATAAAAAAAAAAAGGATAATATCAAGGATTCTGGTCTATGGAGTGCATAGAATATTTGCCTGCAGTTGAAAAGGAATTTCAATAATGTGATAACAATATATTGGAAACAAAATTTTCATATGTAAAAAAAAAAATCTTTCAATGTTGTTATGGAGGAGTGCATTTTTTAACTCGTCAGTGGAAAATGTTAAAAGCTAAATTCATAATGGGAAAAAGAAAATAATAAAACAGACTCTCTAGAAATGAAATAATGTTTAGAAAGATGGAGTAGACGCAATAAAATAGTTATAAGATTGAAATTAAAAGTAGATAACAGATCAAATGAATGGTTGGGGTTATTTCTAATTGCATTCTCAAATTTGAGACTGGAAGCAATAAACTTTAACAAATATTAAAAAAAAACAAAAAAAAATAGGGTTTCTAATTAACTAATGGAAGGAGATTGCTGAAATTAAAACTCTTCAGGTCAAATTCTTTGGCAAGGAAACTGCACAGCAACCCAATACAATTAAGAATTTGTTTTCCACCACAGTTAATCCATGGAAGCATTAAGTAGTTGCATAACTGCACTGGACACAACAAACTAAGTTTATTAACCAGACTTACTGGCTACTTTCTGACCAACTGGCATGACTCATAGTCAAAACCACTTTAAACATTCACATTTTTATAGAGAGGCGACATTTCGTAAATGTCATAAAGAATGAGTAGAATGGAATTGATCTGCACTGAACTTTATGGGTCTTACACGCCACAAATTCAATTTAAACACAACTTTGTAGCTGATATATCAGTAATCTCTATAGTTAGCAACCTCATTTTATTTTGATTCTGACAGAGAGAGCTTTGAAACTAGAATCGCATCACAGTTTGATTATCAAAGTAAATTCGTTTCTTCTTGAATAATTTCTACATTATTTCAAGATCAGTTAATTTTTCCTGTAAAATAGCTGTGGCACTCATGTTAATTCTTTCTGCCAAGTGTCCAGTACAATGTCATTGTTGAAACCATTGTGTCAGTTTGAATAGTTTTTGATGCTAATGAGTTTTGCACTCCTAAAAACTTTTCAAGACTAGACAGCTCCTTAAGATCCATTTAGAATAAATACCATTCTATTGGCATTTCTGGTGAAGAAACATACAATTCTTTTGGTGGTAAAAGTTCATTGCTTGAGACTGCAAACATTAACTTTTAAAAAGCTGCAATTGTTGCTAAGTCCAGAACCACAAAGCCATGCCTGCACCTATGCAGTCACACCTGTGAATGTCTTGTAAATATATGAGAAAATGTCTACCTGTAATCAACTGACCTGCATTTAATTTACCTGAGTATTTAATAATGACATGTTAACAGATAAAAATCCACAAGTAAAAACTGCAAACACAGCTGTACACCAATAATCATTACATCCCATCACCAAGTTTCATCCAAATTTTTTTTTTTTCATGATTTTTATGCTTGATACCCACAAGCTCTATGTGATGATGGTAGCAGTAGTGGTAGTAGTAATGGTGGAAGACATAGTTGCATCACTTCTGGGCCTCTTCCATTATCCTCTGATTGCCCTCTCCAGTCAGGAGTAGCATCCTTGATGCCTTTGAGTCTGATGTTGCACTTCCTCAAAGTTCTCTTCATCTCATCCTAACAACCTTTCCATTGGATCTTCTTGTAACAAAGTTAAAACTTCTTGCCAATATGATTTGAACCAGCAATTGTAAAAATACAATTACACAACCAACACAATATCTCATACTTTTACAGCAAGGAAAGCAGTGACAAAATGGGAAGACGATGCAGACACTTCACAGACTTAATCGACTGCCAATCATTGATAGAAACAGGCCTATAATTTATTTTGTTTACTTTAAATAATTTTAGCTTCATCAATGAATCATTACTTGTGAGCAAATCAGATTAAATTTTTGACAATCATTTTACTTCAGCATAATGTAACATCGTACAAGCATTATTGCAATCACGGACATCTACTTTGATAGAATACATGACAAGAAACAAGTCAAGGAACTGACAGTTTGTTTCTAGCCTGTGGTGCTGCATTGTGTCAATGTCTAAGACACTTAGCTCTCAAATGACGAAAACCACTGAGCTGTAAACATGTCAGTTAGGATAAGGACACCTCAGTATAAACAGTACAATAAAATAGACAGTGTTTCATAAGCTGGCAGGGCTGACTTCAACAACTCCTGTGAATCCCATTTCTAAAGAGGAATGGGATCCATCAAACTAATTTGATCATGATAGACCATAATGCTATAAGATTCATGGCAATATTTAGAATATAACAATAAAAACATGGAGAAAAATGTAAATACTATCTTGATGATGTATTTCAAAGCAAATGGAACTACAAATAATTGTGTGTAGCATATTGAGTTAAAAACCACCTGGATGGAGTAAAAGTCCACAAGTTACCCATGGGACACAAACCACACATTTTCTATAACCATGAGAGATGTGCTATCAATTGGGGGCAGCTTTCTATCATTTTCCCATTCAAGTGACTCTTAACCCAACATATCACAAACTATTTATTAACTGTTGTATGAAGGTGGTGAGCTGGCAGAATTGTTAGCATGTTGAGCAAACGGCTTGGTGGCATTCTGTGTATCTTTGTGCTCAGAGTTCAAATTCTGCCGAGGTCAACTTTGCCTTTCATCCTTTCGGTGTTGATAAAATAGATACCAGTTGAGCACTGGGACCGATGTATTCAACTTAACCCTTCCTCTGAAATTGCTGGCCTTGTGCCAAAATTTGAAACCATCATCAAAAGCTGTTTTGCTTTGAAGTACAAATTTCGATAACTTATGACAGTAGCTTCTCAACTACAATAGAGAATCTATAGTGTGGGTAATTATTTTGATCTAAACAGGGAGCTGGGGGTGGGAATGGGGGTGGATTTTCTCAACCATAGTATAATAGAAATCTCATCTATATTTGTTTAAATACTATATTTACTTGGCATCATACAAACTTCAATCTCTCCTACTTAACTAAGCCAACAGCTGATGTATTTTATATGAAAAAGAAAATGAGATAATCCACAGCAAACTATATTTTAGTTTGTTTTTGTTTTTTTCGTTTCTTGATCTGTCAACACTTTTAATCTTATTACAGTTATTCCAGTTCCGATACAAGCAAGAAATTCCAACAAATATACCTACACTGACTTCATGGCAGAACAATAAAAGCATCGGCTAACAACAACAACAATAGAATTTTACATGTGAATAGTTTTAGTACTTATACAAAGAAAAGAGATTACTTAGGACTAACTTTGAAAACAATCCTATCAATTCAAAACTAACTTATTTCCCTGAAAGTAACATAAAAATTGCAGAACGTAAGACTCATAGTCTCAATACAATTGCATGAAAACAATGTCATGTTCTTCTTTGTCATTTTAAGAATATTTTATATTTTTATACAGTTTACCTACAGGAAAAAATAGAATATTATTTCTGCTTTGAATTATCATTTTCATAGTTCACTAAGCATGATACATGAAATTTTCACATAAACATCAAATTTTCTGGATGCGTACAACTTCACTGCTTCCAAACATAACGTTTCTCTTTATTTACAAAGATACACAACTTAAAAGAACTATATTTTTAAAATCAAAATATTTACTTTTTTTCCTATCATTTAGATTTTTTTGTTTTTATTTAAAATTGATTTTACAAAAGTAGAAAGAAAATTAATTTTTTTTGTTTTCCTTTTGAGGATAAACTGCAATATCATTAAAGAAATATTTTCCAGTAAATATAACAGAAGCCGACATAGTTGAAATAATTTTTCAGTTTGTCAAACTTTATACAGTAAAAACAATGAGACCAGAAACGAAACAAGGCAACTTTCTAAAAGAATCTTACATTAGAAAGACATTTTTAGTTGGATTCTACAATTTTATGTTCCATTTGCAAGAAACATATATTTTGGCATGCATACACACACACAAATACACACAGGCATGCAAAGATATCCACATAAATACTTATAGATACATGAGTGTGTTTATATGTGTGTGTGTGTGTGTATATATATATATATATATATATATATCATCATCATCATCATCATCATCATCATCATTTAACATCCGTTAAATGCTGGCATGAGATGAATGGTTTGACCAGGGCTGGCGTGCTGGAAGGCTGCACCAGACTCAAATCAGATTCGGCATAGTTTCTACAGCTGGATGCCCTTCCTAACACCAACCACTCCGAGTGTGTAATGGGTGTTTTTACGTGCCACCAGCATCAGCCATGACTACAATTTCACTTATATATATATAAAGGCATCCAGCTGTAAAAATTTTGCCAAAACTAATTTCACCTGTGCTAGTGCCACGTAAAAAGGAGAGTCCACTCTGTGGAGTGGTTGGTGTCAGGAAGGGCATCCAGCCATAAAATCCCTGCCAAAACAGACACAGTAGCCTTTGATAGATTTTCTACCTAGCTGGCTCCTGTAACTGTCCTACCCATGCATAGAAGATGGCCGTTAAACAACGATTATAATGATGATTATTATTATGTGTGTGTATGTGTATATGTACGTATGCATGTATGTATGTAAACAAAAACACCCTACTAGTATCCTTCAATGTAGTCAACCTCTTCCAGTATCCCCCACAACCTAGGAATAGAGGCAATTCAATTCTGGTTAGAGAATTACGCCAACGAACTCCCACATCACATCAAAAAAGAATTCATGATAGAAGGGCTAAAATTTATCTTGGAGAATAACTACTTCGTCTTCAAAGACAACTTCTATCGAAAAAAATCGGGGACTGAAATGGGTATGAGAATGGCCCCCTCCTATGCTAACCTAGTCATGGGATATCTAGAAATTAGTCTTTATCGTAAGGTTCTAGAAATATACGGCAACCCATTCTCCCTCTACAAAGAAAATAACTGGAAGAGATACCTGGATGACTGTTTCATTCTTTGGCATGAAAGTATAGAGAG
>NC_068992.1:15626422-15628007 GCF_001194135.2 Octopus bimaculoides
ACAACTTCCCTTCCTCAACATCTTCATTAAGAAATGTAACAACGTAATAGAAACAGATATATACTATAAGCCCACAGACTCCAAGCAATATCTATCATTCAACTCATGTCACCCACCCCAGACACACCAGAATTAATATCACTTTCAACCTAACAAAAAAGATTTGTACTATAGTTTCTGATACAAGCACCAGGGACACACGACTACATGAACTGAAGGATACACTCATCACCAGGAACTACCCACCTTCACTAATTGACATATGCTTTCAACATGCCCTACAACTCAACATCCATGAACTCAGACATCCCAAATTAAAGAAGGACTTACAACCAAAAGCCCTACCATACATCTCCACAAACAATCCTCTTAACAATGAATCATGTGGTTGGGAAGCAAGTTTCTTATCACACAGCCACACCTGCGCCTATGATGTGTAGAGAATAATCCTACATGTTGGAAGACTTAGAACATGTTGTTTGGTAATCTGCCCCTGCAAAACATATGTCCTCCAGAATCCTCAAAGTTTACATATTTACAATGCACAGCTGAAAGTAATTGACTTGTTCATATACCTGAGAGGTGTAACAACCTTTTGATAGTACCCTAGGCACAGAGATTTTGCCAAGAATCAGCCAAGCATTAAAAAATTGTTATGATCTCATACAACAGTGGTTGTGGATACCTGGGAGTTCATAAAGGGATGTCTGTGAGTTGAGTACTTGGACCTTTCAAAAACCTGGTATTCATGAGAAAAATTCATTTTATTTAAATTAATTTAAATAAGATATGTCAATTGTAGCGAAAAGGTTGAGAACCACTGGATACATCAATGTTGAATCATCAGATTAAGTTTTTAACAAATCTGAAAGTTTAAAAAACTGTCATAATCTCCAGTCAGATAGATAAGTCTTGTACACCACATCAGTTTTTCTACAGAGTTTTGTCACAGATCCAATGGAGCCGAGGCTACCCACCAAAGAGCATCAAAATCCACTACTTACAAATGTGACAAATCACTGCAGCAGCTGGAAGCTTGTACCAGCAACAGGACATTTCGGTGCCTAGACTTGCAAGAGGTAGTCGGCTGTTGAGATGAGCTCATTCAAAATGACATATACTATTTACCTCTCATACATCATTCTCTTATATAAATATATAAATGCTGAGAGTTATTTACCAAATACCAAATTCCATTAGCAATTACAAATATATTAAAGTGATATCATCAATCACTTTGATCAGTAGGGGTTTTCTCCAATGTTCATAGAATTTGATTTATCTTGCAAAGGGATTCAAAAATTCACTGAAGGATATTCTTTTATTCTTTTATTCTTTTATTTGTTTCAGTGATTTGACTGTGGCCATGCTGGAGTGCTGCATTTAGCCGATCAAATCAACCCCCCCAGGATTTATTCTTTTGTAATCCTAGTACTTATTCTATCGATCTCCTTTGCTGAAACCACTATGTTGCAGGGACGTAAACACACCAACATCGGTTGTCAAGCAATGAGGGGAGGTACAAACATAGACACACAAATATGTACATGTGTGTGTGTGTGTGTGTGTGTGTGTGTGTGTGTGT
>NC_068992.1:15628111-15631294 GCF_001194135.2 Octopus bimaculoides
GTGTGTATACAACAGGCTTCTTTCAGTTTCTGTCTACCAAATCCACTCATAAGGCTTTGGTCTGCCCGAGGCTATAGTATAAGACACTTGCCCAAGGTACCACGCAGTGAGACTGAACCTGAAACCATGTGGTTGGTAAGCAAGCTACTTATAACATAGCAACTCCTGCATCTATGTGCATTTTTTATTTTTATTAATCTTTTTTTATTATTTATTTATTTATATATATTTTAATATTCAGAACTCTCAGAAAGGTTGGAGGTAGAAACTGCATTAACTCATATCAGGAGTGAATTATTTCTATTTTGATTATGTTGGTAGGTTACAACTGTTGAAAAAGATTCATGTTTAGATTTTGAAATTGTTTCTTGTTGCCTTTAAGGAAGCTGTACTCATTTTTTAACGTCACTTTTAAATTAATATCGAATACATTTTTTGTTTTTATTTTTCACACCAGAAAAGTGGCAGGTTTGTTTACTGAGAAAATAGAGTGCAACTTAGCACAGAGTTGTGTCTTCCCTTGGGGAAGCAGACTGTTACTTTAGCACCCAGTACAGAAACAGATTTGTCATTTTACTGAAGTAAATATCATAATTTCATTAACATAGGTGCGGGCATAGCTGTGTGGGTAAGAAACTTGCTTCCCAACCAGTTTCATTGTGTGGCACCTTAGGCAAGTGTCTTTCACTATAGCCTTGGGTAAAGCAAAGCCTTATCAATGGATTTGATAGATGGAAACTCTAGGAAGCCCGTCATATTCATACACACATACATACATAAATACATATGTATGTACACACACACACACACACACACACACATATATATATTAATATATATATACATATATATTAATGTATTAAACTATAGTTTGATAAGTGCCAACGCATGAAACTCATGGACATTGAATTACTCTGTTACTTCTGCCAAATATTAATAAAAATATACATATAGTCATATTTTGAGTTCTATTTTTCCTGTTTGCATCCACATACCAATACATACATACATATATATATATAAATAAATATATATAAATATATATATATATATATATATATATATATATATATAGTATATTTGTGTGTGTGTGAGTGAGTGTGTGTGTGTGTGTGTGTGAGTGTATGTGTGTGTGCGTGTGTGTGCATGTGTGTGTGTCTGTGCATGTGCATGTGTGTGTGTTTGACAAATAGTGTTGATTTGCTTGTGTCCACTAACTTAGCAGTTTGGCAAAAGAGATCAACAAAATAAGTACCAGTTTTAAAAAGAAAAATTAATACCAGTCTAACGAGTGAAGCAAGTAAAAGATAAAAGATAACAGACAGACCATTTAATCACGCCAAAACCAGACAGCAACTTAGCAACAAGATATTGACGAGGATCAGAATAAGTTCGTAAACATTTGATGCACTTGAAATTCTCTGATTCAAAATCATATCACAAGTATATGTTTAAGTCTCTGAATTCCATTACAGTTAAGATCTAAATTTAAAGTATTTCACTGTTTCTTTTTTTTCGAGAGAGAGAGAGAGAGAACAGTACAGTGAAATATGACAGTTAAATAGCCAATTACAAGCAACATAACGACTCAAAGCTACTTTTAAAATAGACATAATAAACATAACAGCTTGTGGGAAAGAACGAGAGAAAGAGTTGAAAGGATAGAGAGAAAGATGAAGGAACGACACGAGAGTATCAATGTAATAAAGAAAGTATCTGGGGGGAAACTTCAGCTGAAATGATCACAAAAGAAGACCAACAGTCTTCTTGTATTCAAAAGAGAAAACTACAATGCCATCCAGAGCATTACGTGTACGTCTGCATCTATTTTAGTCTATGTCTGCTGATCTACTTCTATAATTCTTATTCTTTTGGTGCCATTAAGTTCAAACCTGTCATTCAGTTACTGAAATTAAATCTTATTAATTACCGTAATTTCAACCAAAACTGGTTACTCATGTTCCTGAAGTCAAAATGATAAATCCTATTATAATCTATGGGTTTATTTATATACAGTGAAGTTATGTACTGTGAATACCTCAGTTTTATATGTTTTATCTGCAGAGAGTTAACTTAGCTGGTTCTGTTCCTCTCCAAGTTATAACAATGCTTGAAAATGAGCCTTTGTTGTAGTGAAGATCGTACTCCCCTTCCCACACAACAAAGTGGTATGAGACCACTATAAAGTCAGAGAGTCAGTCGTTGTAGAAAGTCAATAGTAGTAGAGTCATTGTATGAGTTCTCAATCGGAGTCAGCGTCAGTTACGTGATATATACGAGTTCAAGTCATCCTCAAGGTAGACATTTCAAAGTAATTGTTTGCAGAGCTTATCAGAGATAGCACGATAGACGAGTCAAAGATAATAACAATAGGAATACCGCCACAACATAATAGTGGCGACAAGAATATTACAGTGCTGACAATAACATACAAGTGGACGAGGATTCACATTGTAACAGCCTTGCATGACAACCAAAAGAAACTTTTCACAACTTTATAGGGTGCAAGTGTTTACAACAATGAACATTACACTATGTGATATCTACTCACAGCTAAGAGAACTCAGTCATTGAGGGTTAAATGTTTTGGTCATGTACCAGTAACAGGATACAACAGGATAAACACAACAACTCTTCTGCTAGTTGTACCCAATATACAAACATAATACACATACTTGAATTAACTTCAAAGGTTTCAAATATACGTAAGCTTGTAGATTCAGTCATAAAGACAACTGAAATCAATTGAAATTTTGCGTAACCCCTGCAATCTATTGTTGCTGTGTTGTCATCACCTTGAGTAACATCCAAGTAACACTGTTTGATTATATAATAAGGACCAGTTTCCACTTAAATAATTTCAAGCACAAGCCATGGATTGACCCAAAGCTATAGGAAATCACACTTGCAACTGAACCCAGAATGTCATGGTTGCAAAGTAAACATCTTGAGTGCTTGACCATACTGTGAATATCACATATCACTCTCTCTTTCGCTGTCTGTCTATCTATCTATCTATCTATCTATCTATCTATCTATCTATCTATCTATCTATCTATCTATCTATCTCTCTGTCTATCTATCTCTCTGTCTATCTATCTATCTATCTATATCTATCTATCTCTAAACACACACACATACATACACAAACACATACATACACGCATATACATATATATATTC
>NC_068992.1:15631984-15633987 GCF_001194135.2 Octopus bimaculoides
ATATGTGTGTATGTATGCATGAATGTATGTATACACACACACACACACACATATTAAATCCAGTCAGTTGCATCATCAATGCTCTAAAAATAGTTAGAGCTAGCCAGCCAGAAAAACCACACACACCGTACTAATAAAGCAAGCTGAGACGAAGAGAGAAATAACCAATAATTCATCAATAACATTATAAAGTTTCAATAGCCAGCAATATTATTCTTAACCGAACCAATCCTTTCCACACATACACACACACACACACACACACAGATACAAAGACTTTTGCATAAACCACTCTTACACACACACACACACACACACATATACATGCTTCCCCCTCACCACCACCACCACCACCACCCCACACACACACAATCATGTCTTCAGAATGTGTAAAGCCTTGATTATAAAAACCGCATACAAACAAACAGCCATGAAATAAATATGTTTACTCGAAGACAAGTTTGCTATTTGTAAGCTAGAATTCCTTTGTATTTGCCCACGTCCGTAATGAGCCATTATTCTAAATTATGGTCTCTTCCTCGCTGCATTCCACACTTTCATTTATTACTTATCACAAATGATTTGCCCACTGACCCGTTATTCTGCGACGTTTTCAAGTGAAATAACAATGGAGATATGTACCATGAATAACACACTTCACGGCTATACTAAATTCAATCACAAATCTTTTAACAATTCTTCGGATGCTGACTGTCAGAAATCAATCTGGCTTCTTCGTTACTGCCACTATTGTTGGGGGACTTTCTTCTATAATTAGTTTTCATTGTCCATATTATTATATAAAACCCCAAATTACATGGCGCAACTACTTTTGGCTAGTCTTGTCCAATCTGATGAAATAATAAACTGCCCTGAAGATTATAAGAGACCACCCGACAAGAAATAACAGATTGGTAAACTTAAAAACATTCAACGAATGTATCAGCAAAGATATGGAAACAAAGTTGAGATAGCAACTTTATTGTTGAATAAGACTTTTGAATAATTCCATAACTACCCAAGAGTTTGCCTATCCAAATATATAAGAATATATGTGTATGTAAGTATATATATATATATATATATATATATATATATATATATATATATATATATATATATATATATATATATACACATACATACTTACATACACATATATTCTTATATATTTGGATAGACAAACTCTCTCTCTATATATATACACATATTATATAGAATGATATAATAAATCCGAGGCTGTGAGGAGTTTTCAGGACATTTATAATGAAATAGTCTTACAGCTGTTTCTGTGATATTATGGATATCCCTGTATGCATGTGTGTATGTATAGTTAATTAAAAAAATGGCGAAAAAGGACAACAAGAAAAACACAACACTGTGGGGATGTAGCACATGCAAAGTATTAATAAGACGCTCTTATTTCTAGCAGATCAAACTCCTTCATTGTCTCAGGCTCTCTTATGACTCCAGCTCCCTCATTAGCTTGGGCTCCTTCACTAGTTCCTAGATCTACTTCATAAGAAATAACCTGTATCTGAACAACAACAACAACAACAGAAAGTACTGGCATTTGTTTTTTTTTGTTTTTTTTTAACAAACTCAATGGAATAAGAAGTGAAAGTAGCTCTTGATGAATTTTAACTCAGACTCTCTGAAGAGACCTGAAACTTTCATACCATCACATATTTAGTCCCAAAGTCATTTATCTCAGATAACTTTCCCACAAATTTACATCTTCATTATTGTTTCAAATAAAGAAAAGAACTTACCTCTGCACTTTGTAGATACATTTGCTTCATCTCGGAAATATCTTCTTTGAGTGTTTTAATTTTCTCTTTTAGGTTGTTACTGTCAGTTTTCACACGAGCTCTAATGTTGGTTAAGGTTATAAGGAATCTTGTATAAATACAATTCACGATAAAAACAGTAACTATAAATGCGATTTAAAAAGTGGCATTGAAAGAAAACAATTCCCACGAATCTATACATGTATGTTGTTG
>NC_068992.1:15639108-15671700 GCF_001194135.2 Octopus bimaculoides
TTGATAATGTCTTCATTTTATTTTGTCATTTAATTTTTTTGTGTATCTCATAAGAATCTTTTTCCACTGAAAAGTTTGATATTTTTAATTTCGTTTAAATCTTTATCAGCCCAAAGCATTTTTGTAAGTTTGTCTTAAACAACCATGGCTGCTTTCAGACTTTCTTTTTGTTAACCCTTCTTTCATTTGTTCTGAGCAACATAAGGGGTTCCTTTCATAAGTCCCAAGTTACTCCAATATACTGGAAGAAAATATGGGAATTTGTATCATATATGATGCATGGATGCCAGAGAAATATGTCCTATGTATTGACCCTTTTGATACCAACCTGCCTAAAACCACCTCAGGCTCTGTAGTACATATGTCTTGGGCCAACCAAAGCCTTGAGAGTGGATTTGATAGATGGAAACTGAAAGAAGCCTGTTGTATATGTGTGTGTACACATTTGTGTGTGTCTCTGTCTGTCTCTCCACCATCACTTGACACAGCTGGGCCACATCTTTCCTCTGTTTATAACAACAGTTTCTGTTCCTCCCCTATACTTGTATCATTTCTCTCTCCCCTCATTATGACAACAATGTCATTCTCCATAAACATCTCTTCATACGAGAACAAACAACCCTGCACAGTTCAGAATTATTTTTGTTAGAGCTGCACCTCTCAGGGGAATTCCTATTTTGGCGAATATCTTTTCATCTTACTAACTAACTGGCAAGAATTTAAACTGTACATTGTCTGCATTAAGCTCACTCAATAATCGTTATACCTCGATATAAAAGTTTGAAAAAGGTTTACCTATTCAGACTAATCAATAAGAAAGAAAACAGAATGTATTTGGTGTAAGTGAAAGCTGGCAGCTTGCTAAACATATATCAAATGCTTTCAAAAGATCCTTTATAGAATGAAAGTCACAGCCTTTGTTTCTACAGTTATAATTGATTAAACCACCCAAGTAATTAATCTGACATTATTGACAGTTTATAAATTTGTTATCGTAACTTAAAAGTAAACCAAAAAGAAAAAACAAAAACAAGAAAGAAAAATGAAACACTAGTTTTGGAAGTATTGATAGTTTCTGACATAGCTTATAGTGATTCTTTCAAGATACTACAATGATGTGGTAACAAAGACTGCAATTGATAGCTATGTAGAACAGTGTGCTTTGCTTTGCGATACGTCCCAAATGTACTTTTAAGAGCACAATAAAATGTCATTAGATGTGGTTTGATATATAACCAAGAGCCTTGTAAAATACAGTACATTAACCATTTCACCAATATACTTGAAACAGTTGTATGAATACAAAACGAAATGAGACGGAAATATGAAAACAAAGTTGTGGTTTCAATCCTTCACACAATATTTATTGTTTACAAAATGAACGTCAAACCCAATGGTCTGACAGAGTTAACAGAAAAGAGGAAAAAAAAGTTCTTTTCATAATAACAGCGTTTATCATAGAGACAGTTCTTTATGTGTGCTAAGTCTAGGTGTCAAGTTCTAAAGCTGGTGGCTGGAAGGCTGCTAATGCACTACAGTCTGTGTTTGGATACCTGCTTGATGGCTCTTTCATTGTTTTTGGTGGGGAGACCTTATGCAGGTTTTGATTGATTGCCCTCAACAACCATGGCTGGATTTTTGGCAATTTTTGAATGATTAATTTTTAGCTGATGGTAGTCAGGCCATCTGTTATCTGGCCAATGAGCATTATTGGATAATTTCTTTATGACGTCATCAGATTCAGTTGTTGTTGACAAAGTTTTCTTAATCAACAAAAAAGCAAGTCTCAGGTTCAAAATGGGGCAAAAACTTGCTACGATATCAACTAATATTAAAGCAAAACCACAATTTCACTGTATGTTTACATCAAATTATATGCATGTTTTATGTAAAAATGTTTCCACTTCACCCATTCATTTATCTACTCGTTTGTTTAATATTCATCTTTTTTTCCTTCCATGCTGGCATGGAATGGATGGACATGTTTTTGAGGAAGGATTTCATGGCCAGATGCTCTTCCCACTGCCAACCCTTACCAGTTTTTCAAATAAAGCATTTCTTATTCTGCAGGCATCTGAATGCACAAAGCAACTGGTCATAATTTCAACAAAGTGTGTGAACAAGATGACCACTTTGCTCAAGTGAAGCCATGAATGTCAATCCTCACATACATTCACACATACACATATACATGTGTATATGGGTGTATGTGAGTATATTCATATATACGCATGTATGTGTGTGTGAGAGAGAGAATGTGTGTGTGAGAGAGAGAATGTGTGTGTGTGTTGTGTTGGATAAGCTTATAAACTTGTGAGATGTTGTTGTTGTTGGCACTCCACACACATGTGTACCCTTAACATAGTTCTCGGGGATATTCAGCGTGACACAGTGTGACAAGGCTGACCCTTTGAATTACAGGCACAACAGAAAGAGGAGGAAAGAGTGAGAGAAAGTTGTGGTGAAAGAGTACAGCAGGGTTCGCACCATCCTCTGCCGGAGCCTCGTGGAGCTTTAGGTGTTTTTGCTCAATAAACACTCACAACGCCCGGTCTGGGAATCGAAACCACGATCCTATGACCGTGAGTCCGCTGCCCTAACCACTGGGCCATTGCGCCTCCACAAACTTGTGAGATAAGACCAAAACAATACAAAGTGAACTATGAAGTAAACTACAAAACAGGAAAACAGTACAACAGTTGGAGTTTTATCTCATACTTCGATATTTCAAGGTTATGAGCCCTTCTTCAGGACAGGTGGAGAAATGAGGGGTGGAATAAGCTACTCCTCAGATATTTTGTGGGGTAGATGGTGACATGAGCAGACTGGTGACATGAGCAGACTGGTGACATGCCCTGACTGGTGACATGCACAGACTTGTGATGTTATAATAAACAATCTGCTTTGTGTGACTCCTTTCAATTGTTTAGAGTTGGTTTCAGCTTCCTCCATCTCTAATGAAATTTCTATCTAGAAATCATGCCATGAACAGTATTGAGGGATGCACAATATTTATTTGCCCACCAACATCTTCACCCTGTCGTGCCGTGTTCCCGCTATAGCAGAAATAACATTTATGTCATCTTTGCTGGATTCTCACAAAAGTGATAATGAACAACACGCATAGAAAAAGAAGATGAAATATTAAAACAGACAACTGATCACTTTACAGCTTTATAGTCAAGTGTGTCTGTGACTCATACTTAATGGTGTTCCCGCCATAGCCGTTGTTTACTGTGGTTTTTAATTAAAGACAAAAAAAAAAAACACTGTGATGAAACAAGCATGTAATGAACCCAGCACTTCATCTTGTAAACAAGCAAGGCCTGGAATCATTGCAGTTGAGGAAATTATTGATATTTATTCTTCCGATGAAGAATTTACACTTATGCTGGCAATGAAAGTGATTCAGACAATCAAATTCGTGAAAGTGATGAGGAGAGTAGTGACTCGGGTGAATAAATATGTCCATTAGTGTATCTAACAAATATGGTAGTTGAGAGAAAGGCTTATTGTTGTTATTTTCCTAAATTTTTTTATATGATTCTGTCCATTAGTTTACCTAACAAATATGGTAGCTGAGAGAAAGGCTAATTTTGTCATTCTCCTGTGGATTTTTATTTTTTTGATTCGGTCCATTAGTTTACTTGCAATTGTTACTCTTGAGTTGTACATGCAATTATTTATTTTCTTACTCAGGAGCCCAGGTAGAAGGTAAAGTTAGACACAAGGACCCACGTCTGAGGAGCTCAAAATGTACCCAAGGATTGATGTGATATATGACGTAGTCTGGAGTAAATGCAGTGCATTCTAGATTGGAAGAACCACCAGAAAAAATTGCACATTTGCATCAGAGAACATATGTGCACAATCATTTCAATCTGCAAAAATCTACAGAAATGCCAGACCCAGGATTTCATAGTATCCATCAGGGTCACTCAGTGTAATATAGGCAATCTTAGAATTATGGAGGCTGCAAGAGTATAGGGTAGAAATACAGATGCAGTGCATGAGGAGATTGAGAGATGTATGGCAGTAGAGAAGGAGAGATTATTTGGTGGCATAGGATAATGATAAAAGCAAAATGTGGGCAGACGGTATCAAGAATGAAGGAAATGGTTATGAAATGAAATGGTTCTGGGTAGTGAGAAGGATAAGAGGTATTACAGGAAAGCTAGAGAAAATGCAGTTCTGCTCCCATTTAGTTACAATACAAGCAGAATACTGTAGTTAGAGAGATGATGGGTGGTGGGAATAAACACACACACACACACATTCATTATAAGCTGAAGATCAGAAACGTGAAACTCAGCTTAGAATAACTATGATAAAAACTATACAATACATATTGAGTAGTTTTTTCTATCTTTGTCACGCACAAGTACTTGCGTGCACGTGCACATACACACACACACACTATGTTCCATTTATTTCCACATATAACATGAGTGGGATAAATTTTGCTGTAGCTACTATGTTAACAGCTGATGGTAGTCCTTAATGTTTCTAACGACAAAAGAAAGAAGTAAAAAAAAAATCAAAGAGATTGCAGCTAGATATGTTGAGGTAGGTAGAGTGACATGTTCAGTCAGAGATACCATATGATAACTATACAATGATCTAAACTTATATCAGCCCATTCAGTAGCCCACTAACTGCTCTATCACTAATATATATAATTATTATATCATTTCATTTTATACCACTATTATTTATCCTTATTATAAACCCATGCTTTTGATATCTTATGACACTTAATCTCAAATACACATGTCACATTTTAAACCAAATGACATATATCAATTATTTGTTGGGGAAAGAAACTTTTCATTTCATTAAAAGTTCTTTGAGAAATGACAGGTCATCTTTTAAAAACTAAATTCATATCATCTCACACACACACACACGAATTGCATTAAACTTGTGAATAATAATTTTCTAAATGCTATTCTATTTGCTGTCATAGCGGTGCACTTAACCACTAAATCATATATTTCTATATTAAATGTAGATTAGCTGACAATAAACAAATGACTATTAGGTTTTATGTAAAAGTGGAGAAAATAGAGCTATGCACAAATAATAGTAATTTTGAATAGCTAGTACTATGAGTTTAATTAGTAAACATCACTAAGTATAAGCAGTTTTTAAGGGTCTGTGTTTAGCTGCTGTGTTGTAGCTAAGTAAATAACGGATCGATAGTATGCAAAGCAGAACACCTGTTTGTTCAGGTAACAGTCTCACAGGATCTGACACCTATTCCTGGAAGCTAGGTGAACTGAGGCATTAGAATTAAGTGAACTACCAAAATATTTTTTTTACGAAACACCTAGTGAATTTGAACTCAATCAAACATTGTTAACTTTTCTTGTTCCATGGTCCAGGGAAAGAATGCCTACTGATGACTAACAACCTATAAGTGCAACAGCTGAAATCTTCCCTCAAATCATCACCGTCATCCTTTTAATGTTCACTTTTCCATGCTTGCATGGATTGGATGGAATGTACTGAGGTAGATTTTCTACAGCCAGATGTCCTTCCTGTCATCAACCTCTAGTGGAGTCACCAAAATGTTGTGGTGCCACCAAAATGTGGTGGAGTATGTTGTATGTTTGTGTTATTGGGTCAGGGTGCAATAGGCATGTGTTTGCCTGTGAAATAACAAAGTGATAACTGTGTTCAACTATAACATATTTTATTTGCTGCTTCTTCACCACTACATTAAATTTTGGCAACTTACTTCGAGTTGCTAGAAAAAATGGAACCAGGATACATCTGTGGAGTTGATGTATCCGAAGACTAAATATGTTCGTGTGTGTGTGTGTGTGTGTGTGTGTGTGTGTTCGTTCTTTCATCTTGCGTGGCACGGCTAAAATCTCTGTGTGATAGTCACAGAGCACTGGGTCGGTCTGTCGCGCATCACAGTCTCTGTCTGTATCTGTCCCTGCTAAATTCTCCTATTTATAATAATCAGGGGCAGCTAGAACGTTGGACATGCTGCAGCAGGTTTAGTACCTAAGTAGGTCAATCGCTGTCCAGTTGAACTTCGTTTGACATCTATGAGGTTATAAGGTCGAGGGGAGGCTATCCATCATTTTTTTGACAGGACCAAGAAAACCTGATTTCACGCCTGTTGCTCACAGTAAATCCGACGAGGGAGAATTCTTAGATTCGGTTTCAAATCTAAGCTTGGAGAAGGGAAATGTTAGTTTTTATAAACCCTCATCTGTTTCCAAGCTAGGTAATACTTCTCCCATGATCAGACAGGCTTCCATGGCAGATCAGAAACAAAGGACACTGCTTGCATGATGGTGATATTCATTTACAACTATCACATAATGTCAGGGCATGGAGACAGTAACACTCACACACACACACACACACACACATATACATATATACACAACAGGCTTCTTTCAGTTTTCACCAACCAAGTCGACTGACAAGGCTTATGGTCAACCTGAGGGCTATAGTAGAAGACACTCGTCCATAATACCATGAAGTGGGACTGAACACGAGAGTATGAGGTTGTAAAGCAAGCTTCTTATAACACAGCTATGCTTGCACTTTCCCCCTCAAATATATTAACATTTTAAGTATTTAGACCAAATTTTCCAAAGAAAATCAGTTAGTCTCAATTCAACTAAATTATGCCACCTGGTTTTGTCATCAGGCTGTAGCTGTCTCGAACAGTTTGGACTTGTCTAAAAGAGTATCCTTTCTAAGCAAAACAGTGAAAACAAAATTAGGAACCAATAGCTGTTCTATCACAGAAACTGGATTTGAAAAGTGTAGTGCATGCAATAGCAATATGGCTAAATTTGAAAACAGTGAGTTGTAATAGATTGGTAGTGTGAGAACAGGGTGATTACTATTAAAGAAAAACAAAATGAAGTATCTCCACTCCTCTACATGATACGAGTCTTTATGAAATGAGTACAACTATATTTATCCATAATTAATACCACAGTATTCAACATGGGTTCGTTTCATCATTTGTCTATGGTAAACTAATTCAACAAAATTGATTAGTGTCATGCAATGAGAGGAGTCATTCATTATGTTGTCATTCAACTTGCCTAAAAAGAGTAACCAAGTCTCCACCAAATCACTACTGTTATTAGACTGTGGCCATGCTGGGGATTGGAGAATTTATATGAACTGATCAACACACCCCACCCAGTAATGTATTTTTTACAAACCCTCATAACTACTAAGTTATGAGGATATAAACAAACCAACATTGTTGTCAAGTGATGGGAGAGAAACAAACACAGACACAAAGAGACACACACGCACACACACACACACACACACACACCTATATACAGACACAAAGATGCATAACCATATACATATATCCATATACATATATATTAAGGGTTTCCACACAGTCTCCATCTACCAAATTCACTCATAAGGCATTGGTTGACCTGGTGCTAGAGTAGAAGACACTGGCCTTAGGTGAGACACAGTGGGATTGAACCTAAAAACACATGGTTGCAAAACAAGCTTCCTAACTACACAGCCATTCTTTACAAAACCGAAAAGGGAATTTAAATAGCATTTATAGTCATATCATTAAAATAGGTACAACATGCAAGTTATCAGCTTACAAACATAGGAGCAGGTGTGGCTATAGGCAGAGGCGTGACTGTGTGGTAAAAAGCTTCCTTCCCAACCAGATCATTCCAGGTTCAGTCCCACTGTGTGGCACCTTGGGCAAGTGTCTTCTACTATAGCTTCGGGCCAACCAAGGCCTTGTGAGTGGATATGGTAGATGGAAGCTGAAAGAAGCCCATTGCGTGTATGTGTGTATGTGTGTACGTATGTATGTATGTATGTATATATGTATGTATGTATATTTATGTGTGTGTGTCATTGTGTCTGTGTTTGTCCTCCCACCATCGCTTGACAACCAATGGTGGTGTGTCTATGACCCTGAAACTTAGCGGTTTGGTAAAAGAGACCAATAGAATAAGTACTAGGCTTACAAAGAATAAGTCCTTGGTTCGATTCGTTCGACTAAAGTCAGTGCTCCAGCATGGCTGCAGTCAAATGACTGAAACATGAAAAATTTTTTTAAAAAAAGAGTAAAACGATTTAGCTCTGATATAATACTGGTTTAAAATGTTGATACAAGGCCAGCAGTTTTAGGGGGAAAGGGGCTAGTCTATTACATCGACCCCAATGCTGATACTGGATAAACACTGCACAAGCAAGAGACAGGATGGTCATCATGATTGATTTGTTTTGGTCATAGGTTAAATCAATCAGAGCTGGCCTGGGTTTGACCAACTTTAAGACATTTACTGTTGATGACTCTTCTCATTTGGTACCTATTTTATTGTCCCCAAAAAGATGAAAGGCAAAATTGGCCTCAGTGGAATTTGAACTTAGAACATAAAAACAAACAAAATACTGCTAAGCATTTTGCTTGGCATGGTACCAATTCAGCCAGGTTACTGCCACAGCTCTGATATCATATTGTAGGTATTTCCTCACCTGCCACTACAGTTGTGTGAAAACACAAACATTACAGTTCTTAAAGATAATCTTCAGATCCAACTTAACATGGACGCCTTGTTCGAACACCAAATACAGCCTTGAGAGATCCTCTCATTTAGGTGCTTGCTGCATAAAAGCGCACACATAGATTGCACACAATTACCATTCTTATTTTCACCTCTACCTTAAAATCTTCAGCTTTGTGTTTGAAGAGAGAAAGCAATCAGAAACTAATCATACACACACACACACACACACACACACACACACACACATGCAAGCACAAACACACACATATATGCATGTGCACATACACACATGTATGCACACACAAACATTTACACAAGCACGCACACACAAACACACACGTATGCAAACACACACACACACACATACACACACAAAAAGCACATACACACATGGAACTGTTTATTTTCCTTTGAAATCAAAGTTGGAATAAAAGACATACAGGAGAAATAAAATAATGCTCATTAAAAGCTTTTATACGCCATCAGTAAAACCTTTCCAGAGGTAGTATTTGATGAATAATGCTTCTTATATAAATAAAGAAACATGCAACCTCAGAATTACAAGAGATAAGATTCTTCCAAAGAAGATTAGCAGATATAAAATGAAAATCGACACTTAGTGGTTGACTCAGTTCACCTAGAATTTACCATTATGTCTCAGCCCTGCTCATCTTTGTGAAGTCCTTAACCAGTTTCATGAAACAAAAGTGATTTGGCCAGAAATAGCCAAAAGACAGTTATAATAAACTGAAATGGGTCTTACCTTTCATATTTTTTGTTAAATGTTGTTTCTCCTCCTGTACATTAGAGAGAAATTTTTCAGCCAGAGTTAGATTTTTCATTTCTTTTTCCAGTATCTGAGCTGGTTTTAAGCTTTTGTATTTCTTTTCAAAATTTTCCCAAACAGACTGGTAATGTTCAAGCAGTTTGTATCGTTCTTTCCTAGATGAGAGAAAACATATCCTATCAAATTACACAGGCAGACCGTCATCATAATCATCATCATCATGATCCTCCTCCTCCTCATCATCGTCATCATCACCATCATCATCATGGTCAACCCCCCCCCTTCCTCATCATCATCATCGCCATCATCAACATCATGGTCATCTCCTCATCATCACCATCATCATGATCATCCGCCTCTTCTGCCTCATCATCATCATCATTACCATCACCATCATCATTACCACCATCATCATTACCATCATCATCATCATTATCATCATCATCATCATCATCATCATCATCATGGTCGTCCTCATCCTCCTACTCCTCCTCATCACCATCATTTTAACATCCAATTTCCCATACTTCTATGCATCAGACGGAGTTTATGGAAGCAGATTTATCTATGGCAGGATGCACTTCTTGTTCCCCACATTCACCTGTCTCCAAGTAAAGTAGTTTTCCCATGACCAGGTATGCTCTTGTACAGTATTGGAAATGAATCATAACTTGTATGACAGCGTCACTCATAAAAAATTTTTTAAAGGCACTAAACATGAAAAGTTACATATGACGGGCTTCATTCAGTTTTCATTAACCGAATCCACTCGCAAGGCTTTGATCAACCCAGATGTACAGTAGAAGACACTTGTACAAGGTTCCACACAATAAGATTGAACCCAGAATCATATGGTTGGGCAGCAATTTTCTTATCCACAAGGTAACACTTGTGCCAAACTATATACAAATTAATTATTAGCCTTTATATTGTTATTGCTATAATACTGTTGCCGATTTGCAGTATCCAAGGTCAGATTTTTTTTCAGCAGGACACCATTGTGGAGGCTACAGATAAAAAAAAAAACTGTTTAAGCAGAATTTCTAGATGTGACCATGTTATATATTTTACTGGCACACTTTGTCAGTTATGACGAGGATTCAAGTTGATCTCATCAATGAACGGCCCACTCGTGAAATTAATATGTAAGTGGCTGAGCACTCCACACACATGCGTACCCTTAACCCTGTTGATACCCACCCACCTGAAACCACATCAGGCTCTGTAGTACAAATGTCCTGTTTTCAGAAGTTCTGAATTAAAATCTTCCACCAAACCTTAGTCGCAATCTGTGTTCCTAACACTAGCTTAAGGATAACTAAGTTATTTTACTAAATTTTTTATTAAATTTAAAATTAATTGAAAGAAACACAGAGCATCTCAACAGAAATATGGTAACTTCTCAGGAAGGTTCAGCATAACACAGAACATGACAAGCAGGCCCTTTGAAATACAGGTACTACTCATTTTTGCCAGCTCAGTGGACTGGTAGAACGTGAAATAAAGCGTCTTGCTCAAGGACAGAACACGTCACCGGAGACTGAACTCGTGACCTTATAATGATTAGCCAAATACCCTAACCACTAAGCCACGTGCCTTCACATCTCATCTGTAACATACAGGAATCATAATCTGAGATAACCATTTTAAAAGCAGTCAAATGCAGTTTTCTGTTCAGGAAATTAGGCAAAAAAAACTGTTCAGAGTGAGTCAATCGTTTAGCTTTTATAAGATTAAAGCATGGAATTGGCAGAGTAAACACACTTGATTAATAACCATTAGAGTTCAGCTGATTAATGTTGCACACTAAAGAACATCAATTTAACTGAAAAATAATAATCAGCTTAGCCTACAAACTCCATCATTAAATATTGAATAATATCAGCTCTAATAACACAGATTTACGGAAAAATCAAAGTTATTTTAGCACATAATAATAATAGTAATGTTGACAAATATATTCTACCAAAACATTTTGAATCAGATCCTTGTTAGTGACCTGGTCAGTCACATCATATCTAGGTGAAAAAATATCTGAGACATAGACACATATGCATACACCCGTAAATTCTCTTCTCTCCCTCTGCACCTCGTTCTCTTTCTCTCTGTGTAAACACTAACCAAACACCAACCAAAAGCCTTCAACCTGATTCTAACATTTAGCAATCACTTTATGGCCTTCAAGTCACATCTTTCCTTATCTCTTCTATCTCTAAACAACACTCAAATAGTCTCTGTTCCACTGAACTTTCAAACTCTGTCATGACTCCTCCAAGACCAATTGATGTTACTCTCATTAATTCTTACCATTCCATTCACTGTATTCCTTAATGGCAGATCATCATCATCATCACCATCATCATCATCATCATCACCATCATCATCATCATCATCACCATCATCATCATCATCATCACCATCATCATTATTATTTAACATTTGCTTTCCATGCAAGCATGGGTTGGATGATTTGACAGGAGCTGGCCAGGTAGGAGCCTACATCATACTTCTGTGTTCATTTTAGCAGGGGGTTTTTATGGCTGGATGCCCTTCCTAATACCAACCTTCCCACACAGCAGATTGAATGGTTTTTACATGGCATGAGCACAGGTGAGGTCAGTTTTGGCATGATTTTTACAGCCGGATATTTTTCCAAACATCAACCACTTTACAGTGTGGACTAGATGGGGTTTTTTATGTGGTATCAGTACTGGCAGGATCACCGAGTAACTTGCAAGAGGATGTTCAAAGTGTTTTCATTGTCCCCGCAAAATTTTAAGGGGTGTGCTTGCACCCTCTGCACCACCCTGTTCCTGAGATTATGTTGGCAAGGCCTCCTAGTCTAGACAGATCAAAGAAGAAAGGCCAGACTAATATGGAACACCTCTTCCCAAGGGTAAAAATGGGTTTGAGTAGGGTCGACACCATTACTTAGAAAAACCTAGAAAAATGCTGGAGCATTGATAACAATCCAAAACCAAGAACACCTGGGAGAAGAAAGCCTTCCATCAGGGAACAAAACATATGAAGTGCAATATTGAGGCAGAACTGTAAAAAAAAATTTAAAAAAAAAAAAAAAAAAGTGATCCAACTGGGAAGAAGCATAAAAGACAGACCAGAATTGAGAAAAATGAAGAAAAGTTAACAAAGAAGGGTTTATCATAGCAGCCCAAGATCAATGACTATCTACAAGGAACTACCAGGCCAACATGTTAATGAACGGTTGTAGCCCAACATGTCATGTATGTAAACAACAAAATGAAACCATTGATCATGTCTCCATGTGCAGTCTTGCGCCTTCCATAGTATCTCAACAGGCATGATAGAGCAGCACAATATATTCACTGGGTAATTTGCAAAAACCTAGACCTGCCCTATGATAAAAACTGGTGGGTTTATGCTACACAGGCAGTGAAGGGCTTAAATAAAGTAAGTAGGCAATGATATATCTGGTAATTAGGCATATCTCACTTTAAGAATTCTTATAAACATATAAATTTTAACAACCACCAAATTCACATTTGAAAATTTAATATCAGACAAAAATGTTTGAAAATTTATCATATCAAAGTTTTACATATTTTTCAATGTTTTATCTAAAAATATCTTTTCACCTTTTAAAAGGCAAAAATATTCTCTGCTGGAACTCAAAATTTTCAAAAATATTTTTATTTGCAAAACTGTATAACTTTGGGATAAATTATGAATTTCAGAATAGAATAATATTCTCAACGATGGTTATTTTGAAATCTTTAAATGTAAAATAAAAATAACTTCGTCTTTGATTTGTTTATTTTCTAAAAGTAGTTTGGCCTCAGATGATTCAAGTTATGGTAACTGTAGGTTGGTAACGTATTCAATGTCACTATGAATATCTTTAATTTTGATCTTTTACTTGTTTCAGCCACAAGACTGCAGCCATGCTGGAGCACCACCTTCCAGTACTCATGCTTTTTTTAAATCTGGTGCTTAATCTATTTGGCCCTTTTGACAAATTATTAAGTTACAGGGACATAAACCTACACTGATTGTTAAGTGGTGGGGGGGGACTCAAACACAAATGCAAACACACTCATATACACACACATACACATACTGACACACACATATATATATAAAAGCATACATGTACAACAGGCTTCCAGTTAGCTTCTGTCTCTCAAATTCACTCTCAAGGCATTGGTGAGCCTGGGCCCATAGTAGACACTTGCCCAAGGTGCTGAGCAGTGAGACTGAATCCAAAACTACATGGCTGCAAAGGCAACTTCTTAACCACGCAAGTCATGCCTGCACCGAGACATTGGTTGGCACAGGATTACCCAAGGTACCACACTGTAGGACTGAACCTGAAACCACATGGTTGTGAAATGAACTTCTCAACCATTTGGCCATATTGCACCAAATACTGCATAATTATATAATTCTTTCTCTTCTTTTCCACAAACAATTGACGCTTCTCATATTGGAACCAGGCCACAAGGAGCAGCGGGAGGGTTCAAACAATTTGAGTCCACTATATTACTGGTACTTACTTGAATCCAGAAAAACAAAGAGCAAAGCAAAACCCAACAGAATTGAACTACCATGTCTAGTAAATCTTTCAGTGTTATTCCCTAAGTATTGAAACTCTTAATAGTAACGTTTAGATTCTTAACATAGACACAAAATTGCATATTTGGGGAATGAACACAGCCACTTACACCAACCTCAGCACTGAAGGAGAAAAGGTCAAGCTGACCTCAGTAAGATTTGAAGTATCATTTAATATTAGGAAATAGAGTGAAATAGGTAATTACGGTAATTGTGGGCGTATATTGGGCCAAATTATATCTCATTAATGTAAATAGCAAGCCAAAACAAACTGTAATATATCGACCACATTATCAGGACCCACGACTTTATACTCACATCTTTGGGTGCTGAGCAGATGGAAAATGGGCTTGAGGGTGACAATGGCAAAGATGGAGAAGGACCTTGGCAGGTGGGAAGGACCTTGGCAGGTGGGAAGGACCTTGGCAGGTGGGAAGGACCTTGGCAGGTGGGAAGGACCTTGGCAGGTGGGAAGGACCTTGGCACATTGTACAGTCACATCAAGAAACTGCCGTGTATGGCTGTGTATGGTGAGGAGTGGTGGTAATGGGTAGTAGTATTTGAGGTACCCAACCCACAGCCATGAAGACAGGCATATTCATTTGTTCAAAGAGTGTCATAAATTAATGTAGCTAGAATTTATTAGGGGTCATGAAGAATTAATGAGAAAAATAGAATAATGACTTCATAGATCTATTCAACCCATATTAACATGTTCCTATGACAGCTATGTTCACATGCCAATAAAGGAACACAAAAATTATACTAGTGAGGAGTATGAAGGTAAATGCAGTACCAAATATTTAAATTCAATACAAACTCAAAAAATAGTTTGATCTTATTCTAAATAAAATTGTTTTAGTTAAATATCAACAATGTCTTCCCTTTTCTCAGAGAAGGATACTTTTGTACTGATCAAATTTGTACAAAAGAAAAATAAACACACTGCTGGAAAGAAAATGCTTTTAGTCTAATTCGGAAGTTTTTAAAGACATTACAACAAATTAGTTGCTGAAAAGTTAATGAGATACAGATAATGAAATTTATTGCTCTTTTTATGTTGATTTTTGTTTTGTTTTGTTTTGCTTTGCTTTCCTTGTCTTTCATATATTTGATAAAGAACATGTTGCAATGTGAATTTTAAAAAAGTTCTTTCTCTTCCACTATTAAACTGTCTCCCATTTGTATTGGTTTATCAGTTCTGTCTGCTATTCAATAGACCTCATATCCTGCACTCCAAAATATAAAACAGGCTTAACACATTCAACAATAATATTTTGATTAAAAATTTTTTTTTTCATTCCCTTTTTTTTTTTTGTTCTTTAGAAAATTTAAATATTTTTAAAACTTCCAAACCAATCAGAAACATTATGTGTCTTTTACAAATATTTATGAAGCATTTTACATTACAGACATTTTTTAAATAGATATTTAAGAATTAGTGAAAATTCTATTTAGTCTTTTGAATCAGATATTCTGATATAGCATTAATTTGCGTAGGAAGATGCAATTTTCATTTAAAAAGAGAGCTATTATAAGGACCATTCATATAACATTCCAATAAAAGTATAGCATGTAAAAGCTATATAAGAACTATTACAAGTACTATTTCAGGATACTTAGAAACAATAAAAGAATATGATCACAAAATTATGATGCTTGATTGGTTATGAGGAGAAAAAAAAATCTGCTTTTATACAAATCTCTTCCTAAGACTAATCAGTGTTTTTTATCTCATCTTTTCTAAACAGCTTCAACAATCTGATCTAAAATTTATTTTATAAAATGGTTCCAATGGAAAGCAAAACAGAACTGTATGCAAAGGGGAAAAAATAAAATACAGGCACCATGAGAAATATAATTCATAATTCTTTTCAATGGAATAACTATAGTCTATGCATTGTAATTTTTGCTGAATTTTTAAAACCACTTTCTTTGCTAGCAGGGGTTGAATAGATTTATACATCATCCTTTCAACGGTTAGTACAAGGCTCGAAATTTTGGGAAGAGGATTAGTTGATTACATTGATACCAGCACTTATTTCACTGAGCCCAAAAGGAAGAAAGGCAAAGTTGACATTAGCAGAATTTGAACTTAGAACATAAAGACAGAAGAAACGCAACTATGCATTTTGTCTGGCAAGCTAACGATTCTGCTGTCTCACAGCCTTAATGAATTTATACATAATATGAGCAAAATGAATGCTGCGGCAAATGTTGGAAACTTAAATACATTTTGCAGATACCCGTAACAAAGCATGAGATATGTCTGAATAATTTTGTTCAATAAGAAAATATTTTACTTACAAGAGGACTTGAAAGCATGAGCTGTGAGCTAGTAGTTCAACTTCTTAGCTACACAGCAAAATTGGTGTTCATCTCAAATGGAGACAAACACAAATGGTTATGTCATGTGGGTAGAGCATCAGGATTGCATGAGGGCACTAGACATGCTATAAAATATTGTCTGTATTTGTTTTCACCACATGGAACTATCAGTAGCTCATAAAAATATATACTGTCTTTATTAAATAATATGTGTGTGTACATATGTTTATGCATGTATGTATGTCATTATTCAGTTTATTTCAAGATTTCTTGCCAATAGAGAAAGAACTGGTTTCTAACCTAGATCTGGTTTAGTTTAGGTGTATCCCTCAGTGTAGATGTGTCTCCTCAAGTGATTTCAAAAAGTATCTTGTTAAAATAAACTCCGTTTCATAAGATTTCTTCCTGGCCTTTGTATATACAAATGGCAAATTAAGGTATACAGCTTCATACTTATAGAAGATCCATAACAAATATCAGATACAAAAAGAAACAAATACACAATACAACAAAAAAAGTATGAAGTCGTATACCTTAATTTGACATTTATATATACAAAGACCAGGAAGAAATCTTGTGAAACAGAGTTTATTTTAACAAGATACCTCTTGAAATCACCTGAGGAGACACATCTACACTGAGGGATACACCTAAAGCAGATTTTAAATATCTCATCTGCAACAGATCAATGTTAGATTGGTCACAACACTTGTAGCGATCAATAAACATTTTCATACCTTCCATCTTCCGTCTCTCTCATTAATCAAATATATACGTGTGTGTGCGTGTGTGTGTGTGTGTGTGTGTGTGTAAACATACAGTTTATATTCATTTAAAAGAAGAAAAGAAAATGAAGATTAGGAAGTTAATAATTGTTTATTATTAACAGTAAACTGGTTATCATGGTTGTAAGTGAAGATGACCAATTTGCTGTTAATAACAAACAATTACTAACTTCCTAATCTGCATCTTCTTTCCTTCTTTAAAATGAATATAAACTATATATTTTTATATATATATACACCTATTATTTTAAGGAAATTCATTCCCCCAAAATACTAGGTATTGAACCAGTATTTCCTTGGATGAAACCATCCCTTCATGAGGTTTACACATCCTCTAATTTATATATCTATTCTTTACTCTCTTTTACTCTTTTACTTGTTTCAGTCATTTGACTGTGGCCATGCTGGAACACTGCCTTTAGTCGAGCAAATCGACCCCAGGACTTATTCTTTGTAAGCTTAGTACTTATTCTATCGGTCTCTTTTGCTGAACTGCTAAGTTACGGGGACGTAAACACACCAGCATCGGTTGTCAAGCGATGTTGGGGGAACAAACACAGACACACACACATATAATATATATACATATATATGACGGGCTTCTTTCAGTTTCCGTCTACCAAATCCACTCACAAGGCTTTGGTCAGCCCGAGGCTATAGAAGACACTTGCCCAAGGTGCCACGCAGTGGGACTGAACCCAGAACCATGTGCTCCGTAAGCAAGCTGCTTACCACACAGCCACTCCTACGCCTATATATATATATATATATATAGACAGAGAGAGAAAGAGAATACACAAGATGTTATCCTCAACTGACTTAATGGAGCAGGTATGTACTAAGGTATGTGCTCAGTTTGGTTTATCACTGGAACTCCGGCTTGAACTGTAACTGAAAAATGTGCTAGAACTGCCCATCAAAGGTGGATATAGATTAAAATAGAAAATGAAAAAAGCAAAACATTTGCCATCACTCGAAAAACATTTTATATAGCGGATATAAACATTGTGCAGAGTAGTAATGATAAAAGGATAGAGACTCTTATACCAGTTTCTAGAATAGCCAAGCATGTGGATCATGATATTGAGTAAGGAATACATAAGCTAGGTTTTTCATCAATGGAGAGAGATAGAAGTCAGAAAATATAGAAATGAAGAATATCGTCAATCAAGAATATTAGTACTTTCCAGTTTGCCAAGAAATGAAGGAAGTATCAGAATTGAAAGTATACGCGTTTGGTAGTTCCATGATCAAAGAATTAATAAAGTTATAGGTAAAAGATAAAATCCATTAGCAGTTCCATAGGGGAAAATTCAATGATAATCCAAGGCAAATGATAATGGAACTGGTAACTTCCAATATTCCTTGCCATGGATTATCATCAAGCATTCTCATCTGAAACTACTAATGGACCTTACCTGTAACATTATTATCTCTTTGATCATGGAACTACCAAACGCATATACTTTTCATTCTGATCCTTCCTTCATTTCTCGATAAACTAGAAAGTACTAATATCCTCGATTGGAGATCATCATCATCATGTAATGTCTGTTTTCCATGCTGGCATTCATTGGACGGTTTGACAGGAGCTGGTCAGCTAAAGAGCTGCCTGTGTTCCACGTCTATTTTGTCAAGGTTTCTATGGCTGGATGCCCTTCCTAACACCAAGGACTTAACACAGTATACTGGGTGCTTTTACACAGCACAAGTATGGGTGCTTTCTATGTGGCACAGCATCCATGAGCCTGCAAGATTAGGATCACTCAGCTGAAGAGGGGGTGCAGGGGACATGCCTATATGCAAGGGCAACCACGATTTTACTTAGCTTGATATGTCTTCTCAAGCACAGCAGACCACCAGGAGTCATGGTCCCTTGTCATCCCCTCTGTAAGGCCCAACATTTAAAGATCCTCTCTCACAATTTCGTCCCATATCTTCCTTGGTCTACCACATGTTCTCTCCACAAGTGGAAATCAGCAGTTCTTGATGCATCTGTTTTCATTCATGCACATTACATGTCCATACCAGTAAGTCATCTCTTTTGCACACTGCATCTGATGCGTCATATCACTTACACTCTCATGTCTATGCACACTGACATTACCCATGCAGCAGAGCATTCTGGCTTCATTTCTTTCAGTATGCTCTGCTGGATGGGTAATATCTTCACTTCTATATTTTATGACTACGCATGTGTTAGTAGCCTAGTTACCCTTAATGAAGAGCCCTATTTCAAAACCAGTTTGGTTCTCTGTGGACATCTAGGAATAAGCTGAAGTACAGAAATATTATTCTTCTGGGTTTATTTTACAAGACATTTGCTGTGAAATTGTTTGTTGTAACAAATTTTGTGGCATCTTAGTAGGGTCAATAAAAAACACACACACTGGTACTATTTCATTTTTATTTCTTATTATTAAACTCATAAACAAATTTAATGAATAAACTAATTGATTTATTGATTAATAACTTGATCAATCAAACAGCTTGTTTGTTAGAGCCTTTCAATCACTATTTCCAACTTCATCAATGACAGTCCCTTATTGCTCCACTTCTGTTCCATTGTCATCTCCAAGAAGGACAGGTTATTCATGAGGTTAATCAATGGAAATGATAGGACACTGACAAAATAGCTGGCTGACTGAATGATTAATCAAGCAATCAATTAGTTAATTAGTTGACAAACAAAAATGATTTTAAATTTTAGCACAAGGCCATCAACTTTAGAAGAGGAAGTAAATCAATGACATCAGCCCCAGTGCTCAACTGGTGCTTATTTTATTAACCCCAAAAGGGAGAAAGGTAAAGTTGACTTCAGGGTAATATGAACTCGAAAAAAATGCCACTAAGCATTTTTGTCTGGTTGGGTAATGATTCTGTATACTAGCTGCCTTAGTTGAGAAATAATAATAAAAAGTGAATTAGAACCAGTATAAAAATAAATATCTAAAAAAATGTTTATCTATGAAGATGAGGTAGACATCTGGATAAAATTATAATCTTTCTGCTAAAACATTTCTGTTGTACTCTTAAGCAAACGAGTTTATTACGACACAATGCAAGGAAACTAATACAGAATTCTACTGACAATGAACCATACAGCGACACAGTGACTGATGTTAGGAAGGATATGTAATGATAAAATATTTCTTTAGCAATTTATTCACACTTTGAATATAAATGTCAACTGTGGACAAAAGCAGAAAAAACATGAAGGAAGCAGATTCAACAGAAGAGCTGATTTGCCAAGTGATCATTCTAAACAAGTCTAAAAATAATGTATTTTCAAATAACAGAAAATAAAATGCACTAATAGTATTACATGAATAAATTCGATACATTGTCTGCATCAGAATGTTGGAGAATGTAGATCCATCAGAATATGATATATTTTCTATAATTTTCCTACAATAAATGTATTAATAGTCTAACGCTCTGGTACAGTAAATGTTTGTAAGGTGGAGAGACCACATCATTCAAACTATTGGGAATCTATTTCTGTCCTGTTTCTTACCAAAATAAGTTTTTCCCCTTAAGGGAATTTGTTCACAGTTAGTAATTCACTCAGTTAAAGAAAAAATACCTTCAATAATAAGATATTTGCCAGAAAGAGGCTGACATCAATTTTCTTCTCGACATTAGCTAAAGTACAACATATAACCCCATGTCTAAGAAAGGATCCAAGATTATTATTATTACTATTTCTAGATTCTATTATTTACTGAACATTTTCACTGTATAACTGAAAGTGTGTGGATGGGTGGGTATGTAAGATTTTTTTTTATCATATTGATAGATTTCTATGTATATCATCAATACCAAAAGTTCACATCTATCATATCAATAGTGTTTCAGCTCTTTAAATTCTGAGTTCAAATCCAATTGAAGCCAACTCTGCCTTTCATCATAGGACTGATAGAATAAAGTACCAGTCAAGTACTGGGGTTAAATTATTTGTCTAATTCCTCCTCCCTTCAAACCCCACTACCTAGCAAATTCTCATCCCTGACTATAACAAAAGCTATTATTGATGGTGGATTGGTAGAACTGTTAAAGCATTGGACAAAATACTTTGTGATATTTGTTCCAAATTCTTTTGTTCGGTGTCCAAAACCTGCTGAGTTCAACTTTGCCTTTTATTCTTTCAGGCCCTATAAAACAAGAACCAGTCAAATACTGGGGTTGACATAATTGACCAAATATTTCCCACTAAAATTCCAGGCCTTGTGCTTCAATTGGCAAGCAGGCAGAAATTCTAAGAGCGTCAGACTAAATGCCTAGCAGTATTTCTTCTGACTCGCTACATTCTAGAGCCAAATCTCACCAAGGTCTGCATTGCCTTTCATCCTTTATGGCTCCAATAAGTACCACGAGCACAGCAAAGTAAAGGAGCACCAGGGTTGATGTGATATTGATGTAATCAGCTAAAATCCCTCCAGAATTTGAAATCATGACACTGGTAAGTGGCAGAATCATTATGGTGGCACTCCGTCGCTTACGACGTCAAGGGTTCCAGTTGATCCGATCAACGGAACAGCCTGCTCGTGAAATTAACGTGCAAGCGGCTGAGCACTCCACAGACACATGTACCCTTAACATAGTTCTCGGGGAGATTCAGCGTGACACAGTGTAACAAGGCTGACCCTTTGAAATACAGGCACAACAGAAACAGGAAGTAAGAGTGAGAGAATGTTGTGGTGAAAGAGTACAACAGGGTTCGCCACCATCCCCTGCCAGAGCCTCGTGGAGCTTTAAGTGTTTTTCGCTCAATAAACACTCACAACGCCTGGTCTGGGAATCGAAACCGCGATCCTATGACCGCGAGTCCGCTGCCCTAACCACTGGGCCATTGCGCCTCCACGGTAGAATCATTAGCACACCCGACAAACTGCTAAGTGGCATTTTGTCTATCTTTACGTCCTGAGTTCAAATGTTTCGGAGGTCAACTTTGCCTTTTATCCTTTCAGAGTCAATGAAACAAATACCAGTTGAGCACTGGGGTCGATGTAATCAACTGGCCCCCTCCCACAAAATTTCAGGCTTTGCACCTATTGTAGAAAGAATCGGTGGTTTGACTCAGGTTCATTCTTATTCCTGATAGAATTTATGTGGGTTAGGTTTAGATCTTTTAGTCATTCAGCCTTTATATTGTGCTCTTCTCTTCCTTTACTCCAAATGTTTCTCCAAAACATTTCACACTCCTGTTCATTCAGGACTAACACTACTCCCGCTAACCCTCCATTAATTTCCTGCCGGAGTTCCTTTTGGTCTATCTTGAAGAGATTCGTTTGCTGGAATTGTTTAATTTGCTACTCATACCTGGATACCTTTGCTTTCTTTGCAATCCTGTTGTTCCAGTTCTTCAAATACACTCAAAAGTCGCTTCCTTGATACAAGCAAGAGTCTCTCTTCAGTCTATCATACTTCTGCTCATTCCTAAGTTTGTCTTTGATGTTTTCTGTCTAGCACTGAAATGTCTTTCACAAGTGTTTCAACAGTTTGCAGCATTCATCTTTTCCACCACAGCTCAGTGTGTTTTTTCTTTGGTATTTGTGGTCAATTTCTTTGTGGTCATGTCCACATTCTCTGCTACTAAGATACTTGCCATTCTGAGCAAATTATTGTTCTCAGTAATGTTGGTTGTATGGATGTACTTCAGGAAAACTTCATTTACTTTCAATCCTTCTTGGTTTAGGTTCCACTTATCAAACTTCCTTAGATTACAGATGCAGTCATTGGCCTCTTCTCTAAGTTTTAGTATTATCTTGTTGCACAGTGTTTCCTCTACTACTACTACTACTACTACTACTACTACTACTACTACTACTACTACTACTACTACTTCTATTCGTTGGTTGATGGCCAAATGAAAAAGGGTAGTTTGCCAACAGTAGAGGGACTTTCAGAATGTCTGAAAGTGTCCCATTCATCTGAACATTGTTTTTAGCCATGTATATCTTTTCATAATGTGGTTATTTGAATTATTTATTCGTCTTTCACATTGATCACCTCCCTCTGGTAGCAGAAGATGTTAACCATAATGTTAGCAACAATCTCAATATTGAATATGTCCACTTAGTTTTGGCAAATACAGACTTTACAAAATAAAACATGACAATTGGACAGTTTTCAGACAGAACATTTAAAGTACAGGAAACAAAACAAAAAGGTAGCAAGGACATCAACTAAAATGACAATAACAAGAGCATCAACAACAGCAGCAGCAGCAGCTCAACGTTTGCTAGTATTGGAGATCAAAAGGAATTGATGGACATGGCTGAATGTAGGAAAGATATATCAAGAAGTAAAGTGCATTATCCAAAGAAGAGCAAGGGGAAACAAATGACATAATTTTAATTTACAAGTAAAAAAAGGAGAGGATTTCTGTATGCTTTTAAAAGAGGACCGAAATAAATCTCTCACTAATGTGTGCTCCCTTGAGCAGAACAAGGCATATAGACATTTGTACTTGTTATTTAAAACTGAAAATGATGAGAGAAGGCAGGCAGAGGTTGTGTGATAATGGTGCCACAGTACGTAGGCAGGAGATAGACAAGGATCATAGCCAGAGATATTGGTGCAGACATGGAGCCTTGCTTTATTTTCGTGTGACAGTATAGGCAGGTGGTGAGCATCGACAGAATAACACAAGTGTGATTTGCATCAATACTTGTATACTGATGTCTACCTTCCCTTGCAAAGACTAAAAGACTATTCTGGAGATGTACCCTATTGTGGGAGTGGAGAGATGATCAGACTAGAGGTGCACGGAAGTAGGTAAGCTCAGATACAGTAAAGACCACTTGACAAGAAAGAATGAGAAGCAAAAAAGAGGTAACAAACAACAGGCAACAACAGATGCGCTGATGACAGATGCCTTTTAAATGCAAGGGAAAAGGAGACTATGACTGCTGCTACTACTGCTACTACTACTACTAATACTACTATTACTTCAACAGCACTGCTAAGCATAACTCTAAGAATGGTTAGATTGGAACAGAAATGCTTCAGCCTCATCAACATCAGAGACTAACAAAATAGAACAACAAGAAACACAACGGTCTCATCCCCTTGCAGCACAGAGCCAACCAGAGGCCCCAAACAGCTGTTCCAACATGTCACCTTGCGGCAATGAGATAGATGCAGGAAAAACTGAGGAATCATTAAGGAGATTAAATAAAAGGAGGAATCCACCATCCACCAAAAACAGAACAATCAATGATCAATGACAAGTAAGAAACTGAAAGTCGTTCATTAGGAGACATCTTGTCCCCTGGAGAATCTTAAATTCATGATTTTTTTTCAAAAGAATACGAGGTGTATGGAAATGCTAAAAATATACACCTTCCACTATCACATCCATACATGGCTTTCTACTATGGACTCATCCTTTCACCTGATGATACAATGCTGTAGAGACATGCAACTTCAATGGCCATGTTTTCAAGGGAGTGTTTCTCAAGGAGCTGCTTTTGAAGTCACATGCAGTAGCATGCCTCATGTAAGCAGACTGCACTTTGACACTTGGTAGTCAAAAGATATTGCTGAAAGGATCAATGTTTAGACTCCGCCCCATTGCTGGCCAATACCTTGTGGGTTTTCACATCAAAGGCTCAGTTCTCGTCAAGCATCCAATCAAGTATCCCAAATATCCATCAACAATATATTCTGTGTAGTGTTCCGAGGTTCATATTCTTTAGTGACATGTTCCTTATTACAGGTGCCATTGTAAAATATCTTTCTGTCCATCCTTAAGTATCTGTAACATACCTCATCAGATACAGAGAAAATAGTTCATTCATTGATGAAGATGCTACTAGTCTGGTTTACAGTTTTCCCTTCTTTCACAACCATATGAGAACATTTATCTGGACCAAACTCCAGCTCTTTGAGAATGTTGTAACCAGGTCAAGGCTCTTTTTCACTTCATGCATATGAGGTGAAGCTTACAGCTTCAAGTCACCCACAAAAAGACAGTGAATAATTTTGGTATCCCCACCCCACATCACTCTTGCAAACCAATGAAATACCCTTCAGAGGTCCTCAAAATAAATGACAAGGAAACTATGAACAGCATCACAGAAACTTCCTGGAATGTGAGAAATGTTCTTCGAAAGAAAATTGAGTTTTGAAAGTATAGTAGGATGAGAAGGAATCGAAGAGAATTCTAGATGAGTTTTGCAAAATATTTCATGGTATGAATTCTTTCAGCATCAGTAATCAAACCACTTTTATTTCTAAATTAAAGAAGTGTGTTCTTATATACATATATCAAGCAAACTTACATTTAGATGCATTTTATATGCAAAAAAACTGATTGGTTTTATAAGGAACAAATGGTGTGTGTTTGTGTGTGAATGCATAAATATGATAGAATATATACTTTGTAAGATTGTACAATATATTTCCTTTTTTATATATATAAAATGGTAAAAAGGAATCAGGAAAGGAAGAATGTACCCAAAGAAACAGATAATTACATGGAAAACTTGATAATTTAAAAACATTTCCATTGTTGAATACTTCCAGAGAAAAGCAATCCTTTATAAATAATTGATGCTAGAAACTTAATATTAAAAGAATCTTCATTAAAAAAAAGAACACCAGACAGTTCTTTTGTAACTGGAGCCATGCAAGATCCTTGGTGGCTTGACTTGCCAAAATTATGCAGAATCTTCAACATTCTATAGAAAATGAGAGTAAAGTATCAAAAGGAATTGTGGATGTTCCCATGAGGATGATTGAAGTTCAAGAGAGAATAGTGTCTCAGTTTTCATGTAAGGAACTAAGTTCCAAATATGATTCTTTAGTCTCTACAAAGTTCACTGATACGTGAAAATGATACAGCTAGCTGTCACTTGCAAGCAAATATGGCTTGGAAACATGTACCATGACTTCACTTACTGTTTTATGTAGCCATGAACAAACCTAGTTACCTTTTTAGCTCACTCACCCTTGACCCAGCAAAACATCCAGAATGTGACAACTGGAGGGAAAGAGGGTTTCCCCAGCATGCAGCTGGTACACATTACAACTGAGTAGATAGGGGCAATGTGAAATGAAATGAAACGCCTAACTCAAGGATATAGTACGCTGTCCAAGTCAGGAATTGAACTTGTGACATTATGATCATGAGCAGAACATTCTAATTACTGGTGAAGGCAAATAGAGTGGTTGCCAAAAACCAGACTGTCTTGATATAAAACAAAGCATCTCTGAAGGGTGGAGGTGAATTAGCCACATGCAGAAACATTGATCAGTGATTGCAGTCCTGCAACTAATCTTTTAAAAGCATTTTAAAAGTCAATAAAGAAGTTTCAGTTAATACTTTCTAAGAGGATGCATGGAAGCATAAACTGAAATGAAATGCTGTTCAAAAGTAGAGAGTGAGATGGACTTGTGAAGCATCCTATAAGGATAAACAGCAATCATATCAAGACTACTTTTCTAGATTTTGCCATCAAGCATGAAGATTATTTGTCTTAATCTCTGCTATTGTTAATGATAGTTGTTTCTAACTTAAGCTCAAGACCAGTGCTTTTGATGGGAGAGGGTTAGCTAATATCCTCATCTCAGTAGTTGATGGGTACTTTGCTTTATCAGCCCCCTGAGGAATGAAAGACAGATTTGAACTTGGTGGAATTTGAACTCAGAAAAGAAAACAAACAGAACAAACACTGCAAGGCATTTTTCCCAACAATTAATGGTCTCACCAATTTATTGCTTTAATTTAATAACCCTTTCTACAGAAGGCACAAGGCCTGAAATTTGTGGGGAAGGGACTAGTCAATTACATTGACCCCAGTGTTTCACTGGTGCTTAATTTATTGACCCCAATGTTTCACTGGCATTTAATTTTTCGACCCTGAAAGGCAAAGTCAACGATGGTGCAATTTGAACTCAGAACGTGAAGATGGACAAAATGCTGCCAAGCATTCTGCCTGCTGTGCTAACAATTCTGCCAGCTCACTACTTCATTGTTTTAACTCAATAATAATTATTATTAGCAACAGAAGCAGTATTACTACCAAAATCTTTATATCCAACTTGACATAGATGCCTTACTAGAACACTGAAGAGTGCACTGTTAACCTTGAGAGATTCTCTCATAATGTTTATAGTAAAAAAAGCTCACATTTTTGCCATAATGGATCGGGTCTTCCACGGATAGAAATTATCAGTTGAGCATATTCATTTGTTTCCTCTGCAACAGTTTCAAAAGAACTTTTCGGTAAAAATAAAAATAAATAGTCCAATGGTTGACCATCGGGAGGTAGACTGTGTTGTGGACTAGTCTTTTCTGTGAAATTAGGAATTCTGGTTGATGTAGTAATCTTCATTTATGTTGCCGTAATGTTTTCAATATCATTTTCATCACTTTCATTTCTATCACTTTCATTATCAAAATCTTCCTCATCTGACGAAGATTCATAAATATCAATATCAGATTCATCCAAAGACGAATCATTGCTGTTTCCATTTATATTTTGTACAGCATCAAGAGTAAAACCTTCAAAGTCAGAATTGCTACTTGTTGATGCCATATCGTTAAAAACTAAGATATACATCTCTTTTCAAAAGTTGAAAAATATCAAGAAGTCTCAAAAATTTCATAATATTTTTACTTGATTAAAGGCAGGGAATGCTTTAAACCGCATTATCTCAAAGCTACAAGAATTCAATAATGTGATTTGTTTATTTTTTTAGCAATTTTGTTGGGGAATCAGATAGGGCTAGATTTGGCCGGTTCAAAGAAACAAAGGGAAATTATTCTTGGCTGGTTTTGACCAGTTTGAGCACTAAAAGATTAAAGAAGAATGAACAGCTTCAGAAATCAAAGAAGAATAAAATGAAACTCAGACCAACATGTATCGGAATATCAATGTCTAATAAAAATAATGAAAATTAAATACTAACATCTCATCACTGTATTTGTCTTCATTGACTTCAAGTTTTTTATGAAGTGAATCTTCGTGATCAGCAAGAAGTTTGGATGTTTTCTTCAGGCTGAAATAAAATTAGAGAAAACCTGAAAGTTTCATAAAATAAAACTTGTATGAGCAGACCCATTCATTTGTTTTATGCCCATTTTTTTTAATGCTAGCATAGGTTGAATGTAAACTTATTTGAGGCAAATATTTTCATTACTGGATGTTCTTTCTGTCATCAGCTCTTTGCTGTTTTACAAGTAAAGAATTATTCATTTCACTACTTCAAGAGCACAGAGCTAAAGATCATACTGTTCAAGTGGAAAATAAATACAACACAATTTGGTGCTCAGATGAGCACAGGCAAGAAACAGAAATGACAACTTTCATGAATACACATATACACGGGTTGAACAAAATAATGGAAACGCCTAGCATCATGGCATCATAATTTTGAAATATCTATAAAACTGTCAAAAGTTTGTTTATCTTTATGCTTTTTGATTTATTATTAGTGTTGCTTAATATGTTTTGCTAAAATTGCTGTTTCTTTTCAGGTATCATCAGAAAAAGGTCATTAAAATGACAGATCTATTGGACTTTCAAAGAAGTCAAATTGTTGGTGCTCATATGGCAGGTAATGAAAACAGCCGAAATGTTTGGTGTATCAAGAAGCACTGTCTCGAAAGTAATGACAGCCTTTGAGAAAGAAGGAAAAACCTTCTCGTCAAAACAAAACTCCGGACGAAAACCAAAACTTTCAGATAGGGACCGTCGGACTCTTATGCAAATTGTTAGAAAGGATCACAAAAGTACAGCTCCCAAAATAACTGCAGAACTTAATGACCTCAAACACCCAGTTTCCACAAAAACTGTTTTGCCAGGAGGTGCACAAAGCCGGGAGTTCCAATAGTATTTAAAATTGGTCATTCACACAAGGTACAGGAAACTTATATGTATACCATTCTGCTTAAATAATGGAACTGCAGATACAATATCACGTCTGTTTTCATTCCTCCACTTCACTCTCTATTTCATATCCTCTCTAGAATAACTATTGCTTAATCATTTCCTCACAACGTCTCCGATGAAGGGATATATAAAATATCCTGGAAACAGCTGCAAGACCTTCTCATTATAAATGTTCTGAAATCTTTCACAGCCTTGGATTTTTATCTCATTCTGTTAATTTCTTATATATATGCGTGCTAATATATGACCTACATTGGACTCCTCATTCGCATAATCACCAAACCTGGAGCTTAACTATAGTCTGTCCATAGCACTAGCTCAGCATTACCTCTCATAACCTCAATATATATATATATATGAATATATATAATACATAAATATACAATAGGTCTCCATGCAGTTTGCATCTAATAATTCTGCTCCCAAGGGTTTGGTCAGCTCAAAGCTATAATACAAAATATTTGTTCCAAGTTCCAGAGAGCAAGACTGAAATTAAGACCACGTAATTGCAAAGCTTATTTTTGTTAACTACACAGCCATGCAAATTTAATTCCCCTAACAAATTATTCAAATGAATCATATCAAAAATAAAAGAGCAATAAGTTACCTCTTTTTACCAAATCAATATTGTTTCCATAAATCTTTTAAAGTATTCACTTTAGAACAATTTGTAATCCTTTTAACTTTGTTCTTTATGCAAACTTGATGTGAAAATCAGTGTTATTATAAGCAATAAAAAAGGAAAGTAATTTTATGTGCTGATAAATGTCTTATTCTAATCAAATGTACAGACTTTTATTGGCTTATATTGTTTTGTTGGCCATTATGATATTGGCTTCAAAATTTGGCTCAAGGCCAGCAAGTTCAGAGGAGAAAGTAAGTCAATTATATCAACCCCAGTGCTTAACTGGTATTTATTTTAGTGACCTCAAAAGGATCAAAGACAAAGTCAACCTTGGTGGAATTTGAACTCAGAATGTAAAGACAGACAAAACGCAGCTAAGCATTTTTCCTGGTGTACTAACAATTCTGCCAGCTCACCATGTTAATATTGGTTTCAAATTTGGCACAAAGCTAGCAATTTTTAAGAAGTGGGGTTAAGTTGATTACATCGACCCCTCTGTTAAACTAGTACTTATTTTATTGATTCTGAAAGGATGAAAGACAAAGTCGACATCAGAGGAAATTTGATTCAGAATGTAAAGATGGACAAATGGCTGCCAAGCATTTTTTTTTTGGCATGCTAACAATTCTGCCAGTTTTCCATTATAATATTAACTGTTAAAAAGAAGGTCTTTTAAGTTATTCCTGGAATAAATCATTCTTGAACAAATGTCTTTTACAATGAGCCTTGGGCTCATAAAGACCCCTACACTTATTTCCAACCCCAACCCCACCACCAATGTTCCTTGAGAGCATGTCCTGATGATGCTTCACTACCATCTTCCTCATTATCATTCTCTGTTTTACTCTGACTCATCTGCTCTCTTTATCCCAGTCTCTACCTTACTCTCCTTTCCTTTCCAACTGGGGTATCCATGTATCTGGAGCACTCTGTCGGTTACGACAACAAGGGTCCCAGCTGATACAGTCAACCAGAACAGCTTGCTCATGAGATTAACGTGCAAGTGGCCGAGCACTCCACAGACACGCGTACCTCTTTACATATTTCTCAGGGAGATTCAGCATGACACAAAGTGTGACAAGGCTGGCCCCTTGAAATACAAGTGCTACTCATTTTTCCCCGCTGAGCGGACTGGAGCACCATGAAATAAAGTGTCTTGCTCAAGGACACAACGCACTGCCAGGAATCGAACTCGCAACCCAGCGAGCACGTGTCGAATACCCTAACCACTAAGCCACGCGCCTTCACTGTAGCTACTCTACAGCAAAACACCCATCTCTCTCACTCTATATCGTTAATCTCTCAACTGGCACAAAGTCACCCCAGCCTCCCTACTACTCCCCACTTCCAGTTAAGGGGGGTTTTTCTTGCAAGGTACTTGGTGACCCTATCAGTAATAGTGCAACATAAAAAAAAACACCCTGTACACTCCGTGAACTGGTGGCATTAGAAAGGTGTCCAGCCATAGAAACCCTGCCAAAACAGACTCTTTACTCTTTTACTCTTTTACTTGTTTCAGTCATTTGACTGCGGCCATGCTGGAGCACCGCCTTTAGTCGAGCAAATCGACCCCAGGACTTATTCTTTGTAAGCCTAGTACTTATTCTATCGGTCTCTTTTTGCCGAACCGCTAAGTTACGGGGATGTAAACACACCAGCATCGGTTGTCAAGCGATGTGGGTGGGGGACAAACACAGTCACACAAACACACATACATATACATATATACGACAGGCTTCTTTCAGTTTCCGTCTACCAAATCCACTCACAAGGCATTGGTCGGCCCGAGGCTATAGTAGAAGACACCTGCCCAAGGTGCCATGCAGTGGGACTGAACCCGGAACCATGTGGCTGGTAAGCTAGCTACTTACCACACAGCTACTCCTGCGCCTACAATGGGGCTTGGTGTGACTCTCAGCCTTGCTATTCTTTGTCAAACTGTCCAACCCATGGCAGCATGGCAAATAGACATAAAAACCAACAATGACAACAGCTGCCGCCGCCTCTTGGTGCTGTTACATGCTGCAAATCAGTTCTCCCAACCTCTTTTTATTGGCCAGTGAAGATAAAATGTGCCTACTGCTGTATATGAAATGTAGAGAATTCCCAAAAATATCCCACTATATAAAAAAGGGTTAACATGGTTCCCCTGTCCCAAGTGCACATGCAAGGAACTGAATATACTCAGTTCTTACACAGCATGGATGAATATAAAACATGTCGTTTGATGCCACTGAGACAATTAGACCTTCTACTGATACTAAATTTTATTGCTCACCAACTAAACATTTATATGGAACACAAAAAATTCTGTATGCAACATCACAAGCTCAATGAAGCCCACAGACTATAGTTTGCTAATCCTGAATATTAGCTGAACATTCTTTGCATCATGTCTGTGATAAAAAAAGAAAAATCAAATCATCTTTCATTGGCTCAGTGCATAAAGCTGTGAAATACCTTACTATCACCATGGGTGATAGCAAGGTTTTCAACTGTAAACAGCAAGAACCAAAAGAAATTTAATGTTTTATTATCTCACAGTGCTGATTGCGAACCTTCAAGCATGGCTCTGATTCAACCAGTTCTATCAGCATTAAGTCAAATCAAAGAAAGAAGATAGTGAAGATACTCATTATTAATTGATTACTCTGGAGAAGGAATATAATTTATTAAGCCATTGAAAAGGAACTGAAGCAATGGATTAGATTCTATTAAGTTACCAATGCAATACAGTTATTTGCACGGCACTGGATTGGACAAAGCGCATTAACTGTCAAATAGATATGGACATCACTGTATTCTATTGAAGTTGCTAATAATAAACGCATTCAACTGATAAATACTAGTTCCAACAAGAAGATATCAGGATTTGTAATGGGAAAAGAAGAATCGATTCAAAATTTGCATAAGGTACATCATATTCCTCGTATGAGAGACTACAACAGATATGAAAGAAGCATGATATATATCACAAATAGATAGAGGAGAGAGATAGAGAGAGAGAGATAGAGAGAGAGAGAGAGAGAGAGAGAGA
>NC_068992.1:15671710-15678040 GCF_001194135.2 Octopus bimaculoides
AGAGATAGAGAGAGAGAGATAGAGAGAGAGAGATAGAGAGAGAGAGAGAGAGATAGAGAGAGAGAGATAGAGAGAGAGAATATGATGGAGATAGGACTTGAGACAGGAATAGATATTCATGGACCTGAGAGAGAAAATGTATAATACTGAAACAAGAAATTTACAATACATGCCATAATTTCCATGAAATATCAATATATGTATAGGTGCATGTTTTCACTGAAAGATAAACAAATGAAAATGCTGAATATGCAAATAAGTCAAGTCTCTTTCCCCTAACTGCAAGCAATCCAAACAGCAAGTACTTTAGCATAGAATACATTAAATTAGCATTATATAATGCTAATTATAAACTCTTGATTAGGTCAGTTTTAATCAAATTTATCTTAAAACCAACTTGATTGATACTCTCATTCATCTTCTTTCCCATTCACTTCCATCTAATTATTTTAAAAGGTTATAATATATCAATTGAATGTCTAACTGGCATTTTAAACCGCTAATGAGATTTTGAATTAAACAAATCAATAAACAGAATTATTTTTATTCCCAGTTAATTAACTGACCATTTAAAAGCAATTCATAAAGGTCAGTTTCATTACCTTTAATTGTTTAGCTCCAGAAAGTTTTCGCGGACTGAACAGAGCAGTTCTAATATAATACGGAGAATGCTAAGGAGGGGAAAGTGCCAAAGTTGTGTTTCAGACATTACCTGGCACAGTTGTCTCTGTTCAGTGTGTACTGTTTGTGAACTCGCTTCGTATCTTCATCAATTTGGGAAACTGACTCTTGTAATCTTTTCACAGACAAATTAGTCAACTCTATATCTCTTGTGAAATCTGAAATAAAGACAGTAAAAGTTTATGAGTTTTAAATAAAAGTTTCTAAAACTTTGTAATATTTTCTAATATAATACTAATTATTTTGTCTAACAAAAACATAATTTAGAGTAGAAAATTGACAAGTCAAGTCCAGTGCTTTACTGTTTCTTTGTTTTATTGGTCCATGACAAGACTTCAGATGAGAAACTAAAAGACCATAAACTTGTGTTTGTGTTTGTCCCCCACAAGCGCTTGACAACTGATGTTGGTTTGTTTACATCCCTGTAATTTACTGTTTCAGTAGAATACACCAATGGAAAAAGTACCTGACTTTTAAAAAAGAATAAGTGTTGTATTGATTTGTTTGACAAAAATTCCTTCATGGTAGTGCTCCAGCATGACCACAGTCCAATGACAGAAACAATTAAAAAAATAAAAGATGAAAGACAAGCGTGTCAATGGCCTCACAGGTAAGAGGTATTATTACTTTGGTTTCGAAATAATGGTTGCTACTTTCAACCTTGTCTTGCACTAGAGTATTTTCCAGCACACAAATTTTTCAGAATAAAATTTACAGCCAAAAGAGTTTAAATCACCTCAAACAGAAAGACTGCTTTGTAGGACCAAACATTCCACAAACACAACAGAATTTGGAAAGATAATGATAATGTTTGAATATTTACTCTATATGTTTGTACTATATACTTAATCAACTTGTTTGCCAGAAAATACAGTGTGTTCACATCCAGGAATAAAACATGAGAGAACAAACCAAATGAAATGTTGTGTAGGTGGAAATATTTTTAAAACTCTTATTTGCCAAAGATGAGGTTCATTCTCTGGAAAATTATAATCTCATTAACCATATTAAGACATATAAGATATTGACAGTTTGCCAAACATAAAATGTCTGCTGTGTCCAGCTTGTTATCTCGTTTCTTTCTATAAAGAAGTTTTTGCTTTGTTCCACTGTCATGATAACAGAGTTGATAAAAATATCACATGAAAGATATCATATTTGTCATGCAAATAGGAATTTTTCCAATAGACAACTTGACAGCTCAAAGACAGATTTTTGTGAGTCAACATAAAAACAGAATGGGGAAAAACTATAATATCTTTTCCTAGTGTATTGGTCAACAACCTGATTAATCATAGAAGACAAAAAACACCAAGTTTGAGCCATTTAGAAGTTGATAACTTTAGCTTTTGAACCATCAACAATTCATTCGATATAAAAATCGAAGTTTGCATGCTCAATATGATTTTAAAATTTCGTGGAAGTTGTGTCAACCAAAAGTTAGTTTCTAATTTTGGCACAAGGCTAGCAATTTTGGGGTGAGTGGTAGGCTGATTACATTGACCTCAGTGTACAACTGGTACTTTTTTTATCGACCCTGAAAAATGAAAAGCAAAATCGGCCTTGACAGAATTTGAACTGGCACCTTGAGCAAGTATCTTCTCTATAGCGTCAGTCTGACCAAAGCCTTGTAAGTAGATTTGGTAGATAGACTCTGCAAGAAGCCCATTGTATATGTGTGCGTGTGTGTGTGCGTGCAAGTGTACAATCATGCATGCATGTGTGCATATGTCTCCAACGACTGCTTGACAATCAGTGTTGGTGTGTTCATGTCCCCATTAGTGATTCAGCAAAAGATACCGATACAATAAGTTCCAGGCTTAAAAAGTACTTCCACCCCTAAACTTTGTATTAACCAGTAACTTTAATCCTTCCTCCGCTGGAATCACAGTCCTCTGGTATTTTCTCCCAGCACATTTTCCCTACAGCTATCAAATTGCAACTGTGCAAGAGGAACATTAATTGAGTTAATCTCATTAGTTTCAGGATTTCAGGAGGGTTTGAGAAAGTCATGAGCACAGCCCCATCCACCATATTAATCCAATAAAAACAGACTGGCTTAGTTGTGACAAAATTTGTTAAATATAGTTATAGTTTAAACACTTCTATTGAGATTTAGGTTCGAAGAAGTGGACTTGGACACAACACTGCCGCTTAGCCAAATATTGGCTCCAATACTGAAATATTGAAATACATTGCCTACAATGATGCTTGTACCTGCTTATGTGTGTGTGTGTGTGTGTGTGTGTGTGTGTGTGTGTGTGTGTGTGTGTGTGAGAGAGAGAGAGAGAGAGAGAGAGAGAGAGAGAGAGTGTGTGTGTGTGTGTGTTAAGTTTCAAGTTTTAATCACTAAGCTTTAGAGCTAAGAGTAAGCTTCAAATACAAGACAGAATTAGTAACAACAGGAAAGAAATCAACAATGCAGTATCCAATATCTTAACACTCTTTCAAAATGCTTGACTGAAATCTTTAGATATAACAGCATAAAATAAATCTGTCTGCCATGAAATCTTACACATTTCTGTGGACATTTTCCTTAGGGGTTTAAGGATTTAGGTCTTGCAAAGTTGACATACAATATCAAAGATATGATGATACGCGGAGAAATTTGGCAGCTAAATTGCTAAATTAAATCACTCACAAATGAGACCCATTGTAAATTCAGTTTGCTCAATAATGCTATTGTAGTTGTTACAGATTTTGTTGTCAGTGGTGGTGAGTTCAGTGTTATTAATTCTGCAGTTTTTAATAACATGAAAGTTAATGGTGCTGCTAGTGTCTATGAAATACCCAAAGATAGAAAGAACACCGAGAATGAAACCAGAAATAGAATATTTCAACAAGCAATCACATTGAATTTACTTAGCTAATGTGACAAAAACAAAAGATTCTTTGAAAACAGAACAAATTTAAATTGCTTAGTAACTAGATGTGAGTTAAAGGTGTGAAGAGAAGTATTAAGAAACCATAGAAAAGTGAGATTTAACTAACCTACATAAACATGTGTAGAGAAAATAGGATATTAGTGAGAGATTAGGAGCAAACTAATTTAGTGATTAATCTATGGAAAATACTTAGAAAATATACAGGAGTAAAAGCATTGCTATAAGTATCATTTCAAGAGTGAACATGTAATATTTGTATACTGTTATCTTATGCTAAACTTCCAGATATGTTCTTTTCATGCAAAAAAAAACCCTGCTAAATTCTGCAGAAACACAGGTGAAATAAAATATATTAGATCAAGACAATAAGTAATCTACACTCTTCAAGATATTGATTAATGGTAATCAAAACTCTACACCAGTGAGTGATAAGCTTGCTGGTTTTTGATCATAAAATCAGGGACCTGCATATCCAATAGTTAGGTGATCTGAAGCAATGTCTTGAAATGTCTGAAACAAGTGTGCATTCATGAACATTAAGTTGGTAATAAAAATGTGTTCAGCCATTTAGCCATTTCGCTTTTACTCAACAAACCATATGTACCATATGTCTTTACGTTCAGAGTTCAAATTCCGCCGAGGTCGACTTTGCTTTTCATCCTTTCAGGGTCGATAATTTAAGTACCAGTTGCATACTGAGGTCGACTTAATCAGCAGGCCCCCTCCCCCAAAATTTTGGACCTTGTACCTAGAGAAGAAAAGAATGTTCCATGCTACCACCAAAAGCACTACAGGCAGATGGTTCCCAACAAAATCAGTCATCTTACCTCAAATAAATAATTAAACTACAGCACAAATGATGTGGTGTGTGTGTGTGTGTGTGTGTGAGTGCATGTGTGGGGGGTAGGGTGCATGTGTGTGTTAGCACGTGAACATGTGTGCGTGTATGTGCTCATGTGTGTGCGCATGCACAAGTGCAGTTGTCATGCTCTAACCAATTTCAAATTGTCCACCACTGCTATGGCCAACTTGAGAATACAAGAAAAAGCATCTACACGGTCAAGGAACCTGCTAGAAATAGCAGTAAAATCTACCACAGATCAGATACTACCATCTTTAAAAGGGAAAGACACTTTGGGCAATGTAGTCCAGAGTACACACTGTCTGAGAAGAAAAATATAAAGACACAAGATGGTTATAGCTCACAGAGCTTTGATCACAGGGTCTGCTCAGCAGCCAAAGAGCAACAACAATAACAACAACAATTACAACAACAACAAAACAAAGGTGCAGAAATAAACTGGACAGTGGAGAAAGTACAACAGTGCATGTTGATATATCAGGAACAATGGATGGACATGATTTATCTAAAGACCTGTGTAGTGTCATGGATCTGCTCAGTCAAAGTTGATCTTGGGTTAAATAACAATGTGTTGAGGCAAATATTATTGTACCTTGGGAGGGTCATCTTGCCAATTAAAATAACATGCTGATTGTATTCCACTTCTTTTATTATTACTACTTGACTAGTTAACTAATCGATTGTTCTATCAATCATTCAGTTTGTAACTGTGATTTATAAGGTCACAAACCATGACAAAAAGGACTCTGACAAACCAAAGGGTTCATAGATCAAACAGTTGGTCAAGCAATCAATTAGTGAATTTGTAACCGGCTATTTTACAGATAGTGGAGGCACGTGGCTTAGTGGTTAGGGTGTCAGCATCATGATCATGAGATTGAGGTTTCAATTCCTGGACTAGGTGACGCATTGTGTTCTTGAGCAAAACACTTCATTTCACGTTGCTCCAGTCCACTCAGCTGGCAAAAATGAGTAACGCTGCAATGGACTGACTGGGGAACACATACACTATTGAAACCGGGAAACCGGGCCCATGAGCCTGGCTAGGTTTTAAAAGGGCGCATTTATTTTATTTTTATTATTTTACAGACGATAATAAAAGCATAATATAACCAGTGTGTGTGTTTTTATTGGTAAAATGAACCAACCAAAGTTCAACAACTATAAACAATAGGTTTATATGTTTCAGGCAGTTACATATTTAAACCAACACATCACCTCTTCTGTACATTTTAATCAGCAACACTGACGCTTATTCAATTTCTAAACTTATTTACTCTAAGGATTACAATTTCACAAACTTCAATATTCTTCTTTTGCATTTTAAGCATGTAACCACAATGACCTTATATAATGTTCATATATTTATAGCTGAATAACACTCTATAATCAATATATGCAATACAACAAAATGAAATATAAATAGTTTGACTGCATCTCGGAAAAAAAAAATGTATATTTTATTGCTAACAAAATAATTTTTTAAAAACTAACATTTCAACACCTTTGTAATAATAATCCCAAATGAGAATAATTCTTCTTTTAGTTTCTTATAAAAGAAACTTCAGTACTTAAATAAAGTGCTTCATAGTAATAAATTCCAAAATCTATTCCCTGTAGGTGCTATTCTCCAAACAACTGAGCACACACAGTTGATAGCTGTTGGAATTTAATCAAAATTTTTAAAATCAAACAACAACAAACACTTCTTTAATTAAAATTGCTTCTCACAGTTCTGTCCACATTCTAGCAACTGGTTTTCTTTTGAGTTAATTCTATTAATTCTATTATTATTATTATTATTATTATTATTATTATTATTATTATTATTATTATTAGTATTATCATTATTATTATTATTATTATTACTATTATTATTATTATTATTATTATTATTATTAT
>NC_068992.1:15678050-15681539 GCF_001194135.2 Octopus bimaculoides
TCATTATTATTACTATTATTATTATTATTATTATTATTATTATTATTATTATTATTATTATTATTATTATTATTATTATTATCATTATTATTATTATTCAGTAGTCTCATTTTCATCATGTGCTTCCACTGCAATACCAAGCACAGTTCTGTGTGCATTGGATATGTGCAGTGGTTTGTTTTGCTGTTGTTATTTTCGCTGTATTGAAAGTGCTTCATATAGGATGTGTGCGGTGCCTTGTAGTGCAATTTTCTGTATGTAAGTCCTGGTGTTTTGTTATATATTTGTCTGTATGCTTTTTAATCATACATAATGCAGCTATTATTACAGGGATTGATCCTGCTTTTAAGCTCCACATTATCTTTATTTTCCAGAGCCTTGTATTTTGAGAGTTTCTCCATTTCTTTTAGAGATACATTGTCATCTGTTGGGATTGATACGTTGATTAGAGGGCTTTTTTTACTTTTTTTTTGGTGGTCTCAGACAACTATATCCAGTCTATTAGCCTTGATCTCACTAACTGTGTGTATTGACATATCCTTGAGTATGGTTGCTTTATCATTTTCTGAGACCTTTTCTGAGGCATGCCTAAACAATCTTTTTTCTGTTGTCATATCATAGTGCTGACATAGCTTCCAGTCTATATAGGTTACAACTTTGTCATCACGTCTGTGGATATATTCCTTCTTAGCTCGGACTGGGCAGCCAGGGACAATATATTTATTGTTTCTACCCCATCACCACATATTTTGCAGCAGTTATTATTATCGTATGGTCATGTGATGCATATGGGCAAGGACAGCTGTGCAAAGAAGTGCTGATCTCTAACTGTGGAGGGAAGCTGTAGTAGAGATAGACCCAGGATGATATGGGATGAGGTGGTGAAGCATGATCTTCAAACTTTGGGCCTCACAGAGGCAATGACTAGTGACCGAGACCTTTGGTGATATGCTGTGCTTGAGAAGACCCATCAAGCCAAGTGAAATCAAAATCATGTGACTATAGAAATCAGACTGGAGTTTGATGCAGCATTCTAGCTTACCAGCCCTGGTCAAACCATCCAGCCCAATGGACACTAAATGATGATGATGATGGTTATTATTGATGGGGTAAGCCGGCAGAATTGATAGCATGCCAGGCAAAATGCTTAGCGATATTTCATCTGTTGCTATGTTCCGAGTTCAAATTCTGCCGAGGTTGACTGCCCTTTATCCTTTCAGTGTTGATAAAATAAGTACCAATTGCGTATTGGGGTCGATGTAATCGACTCATCCCTTCCTCCAAAACTGCTGCCCCTGTGGCAAAATTTGAAACCATTATTATTATTATTATTATTATTATTATTATTATTATTATTACAATTAATTTTTACATCTAATAAGGATTGGATGTTTTTGATTAATGACGCTATTTTGAAATTTTATCTCAAAAGAATTCAAGTTCAGTCATTGATATTCCTCAATTGATTTTTATGAGTACTGGATGGATATTAGAATAGGAAATGTCCTGTATCATTCTAGTTAACAAAATAGGAAAAATATGTTGATTAAACATGTACTAACTGAATTATTAGATCATAGTTTCCTTTGAATTCCGTTTTTATTACAATATCAATCATTTGAGAATGAAGTATATTTTTTTTTCACTTGGTTTTAATAAGATTTTCCAAATTTCAATTCATTCAATTTTATCTGATACTGTCATCAGTTATTTTACCAATAAAATAAAAATGAAAACTAAATATAACAGAATAAAAACATAAATTTTAATTTTCTTGAATGAGATAATGTTAAATCTCTAATGAAAATCAGTCCCACTACACAGAATCTTAGCAAGAGTTTTCAAGTATAGTTCAGAGCAGACCAATAACTGAAAAGAAGTGCTCATATGCATAAACATATGTAATGCTGTGTTGTTATAACCATTGATGTCATCGTCGTCATCATTTAATATATGTTTTGTACAGTTTTCCATGCTAGCATAGATTGAACACTTTAACATATACTGGCAAGTCGCATGACTGTGCCAAACTCCGGCATCAGCTTTGGCATGGTTTCTATCGCTAGATAACCTTCCAAATGCCAGCTATTCTACCGTATGTACCAGGTGCTGGTTGTATGCCACGGCCACTGGCACTAGTGAAGTTGCAAAAGTAACTTGCAAAACAGAAGAAAGGAAAAAGGAAGAAAGTATATACATATTAGTCAGTACATCCAACCTAACTTGGATGTGTTGTTTATAATGTCATAGACTGATGTAAACGTTCTGAAAAATAAATTCAGGAAAACAACAAATTCTAAAAAGCATTGAAATTCAATTATTTGACGAAATTCCATCAGTTCACCATCAGATGGCACTACTGTATCACATGATTTCACAGTATCATGGAGTAGCAACAGCTAGCCAAGCTACATATATACATATGTATATATATAATCATAAATATATAGGGATTAGCAGTAACCTGCTTCTCCAACATACTGAGAATTCAGAAACAGCAGCCAAAGAACTACTGATTCTAAAACTACAAATTTTTCTCTAATTGATAGCGATATTCATGGTACACACAGGGTGAGAGATTTTAAACTCACTGGCCGATAAATTTCTTAATGTCTGCCTCACGTGGTCTTGATGTTGCATGGTCAAAATTAACGTGAGTTATTTAGACATTGGCAAATTTATTAAAATATTTGGCTGAAGATCGAAATGAGGTAATTTCATACCACTAATGGTGAAACGTCATACCAAATTAATTAAAGGCAGGTTTGTTTTTTACTCTTCTCTTTTGTCTTTTGTTCTGTGTGTACCATGAATATCGCTATCAATTAGAGAAAAATTTGTAGTTTTAGAATCAGTAGTTCTTTGGCTGCTGTTTCTGAATTCTCAGTATGTTGGAGAAGCAGGTTACTGCTAATCCCTATATATTTATGATTATAAATGGCTTTACCGAAAAGGTTTTTTCATACTGAACTACCCGGCAAAATTGTTAATTATTAATTTTATTACTAATTGACGATTCCCTGCCCTGTATATCTATATGTATATATATATATATATATACACACAGACACATGCACACACACACACACACACACACACACACACATAAAGAAGTGATTTTTTAAATTCTCAAATGCAGGATAATGCTAATAATATAGCCTGAACAGGATAAACTACACCTATTTTGCAGAAAAAAGTGTTAGCGGCCAGCTATGAAACTCAAACTCACACCCCCGTGATTACACATCACGGTGCTCTGACCTTTAAGCTAAACTTCCCTCACCACAAATTCTTCCGCAAATTTAAGATATACAGAAATTTCGCTTTATGGGATGCTATATATCTTAAATTTGCGGAAGAATTTGTGGTGAGGGAAGTTTAGCTTAAAGGTCAGAGCACCGTGATGTGTAATCACGGGGGTGTGAGTTTGAGTTTCATAGCTGGCCGCTAACACTTTTTTCTGCAAAATAGGTGTAGTTTATCCTGTTC
>NC_068992.1:15682211-15691675 GCF_001194135.2 Octopus bimaculoides
GGCGGCGGTGGTGGTGGTGGTGGTGATATAATATATAACTAAAATTCGCCCACCATATACTTAAACTGGATTTACTTATTACAACTAGCTTTTTTTTATTTTTCACTTTTTACTTTAGTTTCCTTTTTTAATGGTCAAAAAGAAAGTATTCATTTTTGAAGTAAAGAAACATTATCATCACCATCATTGGTTTTGTATCCATTTATTCCTTGCTAGCAAAAGCTGGGTGATTTTGAAATATAGTGTTCTTCCATGTGTATTGATAATGTATCCTACATTCCTTCAGACTGTGATGCAAAAAAAAAAAAAATTATCTTGCACATGTAAGATTTCAAAATACCATATTATCAATAATACAATATAATTTAAAAGAAAAAAAAAAAACCACTGCTAAAATAAGTATCTATTTGTCCAATACCTAAGTGATTGATCACTCAGAATACATTACAGAACCTGAACAATCAATCACTAAGAAAACGCAGAGGACATCCACATTGTACTAAAACCCTATAATACTCAATCCGTTTAAATTTATCTGGTATGTCAGAACAGTTTATACTAAACTATTCAGGCTTTCTTTCACAAAAGTGACATGCATAGACAAAAATAATCCTGATATCTAAAGCAGACATTTTTATCCACTGTGGTAGGGGACCGCCCTCTCCCTTGTGTGCTGTCAGCTTTTCAGCTGGGAAAAATCTCAAGATATTTAGAAAGCTTGAGGCTTCATTTTTTTTTTATATATATCACACCAATGCTTGTATATTTCCATGCAACAAAGTTCAATGACTAAAACCATCACCATTACAAAATAATTTTAATACTTGTTTTCTTTTTTATATAATAATTCTTTTTTTTTTGCAAATTCATGGTGAGCTACAACACTTTTTGTGTCTTATACAGCATGTTGCAGCTCAAAAAAAAAAATGTAGGATATCACTAATCGAAAAGAATAACCTTAGATTTTCTTAAAACTTTTGCTGGAATTTTGACAACTTGATACATAACTCTCATGTGAAAAGTGAAAGAAGCAGCTTTGTGTGCAGTTTCGGATCTTAAACAGGATCTTCGACTTACCAGCTCCTGTCAAACCATCCAACCCATGCCAACATGGAAAAGAGACATTAAATGATGATGATGATGATGACTCCCACCTTACTGCTTCTTATCACCTCTTCCTCCCGGAGCCACTCCTATTTCTTTCATCTTCACTCCTCCACCCCTGTTTACCATTTGCTGCAATTACTTCTACCCTTATCTCCAACCATGTCATGTTCATCTCAAGCTCTTACAAACTTACCCACACACCCTTCCTGATCCTATGTCCACACTTTCTCTTACCCTCACCTACCTCTACCTTGAAAGTTAGCTCAGAGACCTTGTCACTACCTTCTTTCTAGTTACATGCACGAACCCATGTATGATGTAGGGATGCCATATAGCTCCTCTATAACAAGAAACCTGTGCCTGTCCTATCATGATTTAGCTTCATCCACCGCTCTATCTCTCTAGTTTACCCTTTCCCCACTAAGCCAAGGGAGCATTTTCTTGGTCTTGCTAGTTATTTAGCAGCCTCACTGGTGCAGGTTCCACAAAAAAAAGGACCCAAAATCTGTAAAGTGATTGGTATTAGGAAGGGCATCCACCTAAAGAGACCATACCAAAGCGGATACTGGACCACACCACAGTCCTCCATTTCATTGGCACCCGTCAAACTGTCCAAAACATGCCAGCATGGAAGTCGGGCATTAAACGATGATGATGACGATGACAATGACGACGACGACGACGATGATGATGATGATGATGATAACGATAACAACAATGATGAAGATGAAAATGATGATGATGATGATGATCTTCGCAATATTAAGTTAATGATTTTAAAAGCTGCAAAATCACAACTGTTAGAGATAAAATTCAAACTGCAGAATCACAACTATCTCAAATGAAATTCAGGTGTCAGCTTTACCTTGTTGAAAATTTGAAATCTAATTGCTGATCTCATCTTGTGATAGTTAAAATACATGCAGCTATTCTAAACATATTTCTGAAATAATTTTACTACATCTTAAAGCAGAACCTAACAAAAGGCCACACATTTTATCCTTAACTGAGTATTTCTTTCTTGTTTTACACACACTAACATACACACATCTAAATACACACACACAAATACACACATTTATATATTTACACATAAATACATATTTTAATGCTTCAATTTGGCATAGCAATGCTAATAACCAGGACTTAGAATTCAACATACAAACGCTTCAGAATAAAACATCTGTTGAGTACAGAGCATGATATGAAAATAAATAAATTACAAAGGAACAGGAAATTATGTAACAAACTTCATTAGCTTACATATAAGCTATAAGGTGATGCACAAGCATTTTTTAAGAGCCAGGTACTTATTCTATCAGTCTCTTTTTACTGAACAGCTAAGTTACAAGGGCATAAACAAACCAACACCAGTTGTCAAGCGGTGGTGGGAGACAAACAAACACAAGGACACACACACACACATATATATACACAGGCTTCTTTCAGTTTCCATCTACCAAATCCACACACAAGCCTTTGCTTGGACTGAGGCTATAGTAGAAGACACTTGCCCAGGGTACCACACAGTGGGACTGAACACGGAACCACATGATTGGGAAGCAAACTTATTACCACACAGCCACCACGGCTACTCCTATATTCATATTAGTTTACAAAAATTCAAGACAAACATTAATGGCATCAATTGCACCAGTAGAGAGGGCCCTGCAAAGGCCACAAGTCGTGCACCTTCCTTCAGACCTAGCAACTTAACAAAATGACCAACATGGAGAATAGATGCAATGCTAAGACAAGACATGGATGAAGACAAACTAAGCTCTGAACCACATGTAAAGCTATCTTCAAAGTTGAAAAGTTGCTCTATTTATTCTAACCCTGCTTTAATTCCAGATGTCAACAAATCAATACTAAACAGGTTAAGAAATTTCCAAGCTGTTTGTTTATCCAAAATTATTGTGTTATTTGGTTTTTGTTCAATAAAACAAGAACATTTTATTTCTTTCAGTATGTTGATGACTATCTTGGCAAGGAGAGAATTAACTTCGTAATTGGAGTTCAAAAAGAGATAGGAATATTTCTTTCTGACTTTTGTCAGAGAACAGCATAACACTCGATAATTAACATATTTTCTTTCCGATGCAAAAGAAACAGATTAAAAAATTACTTCTCATGAAAGTACAGAATCTCAAATTTATCAGGGGAAAAATAGATGCTGTGCTGCTCAATATTTTCCCAAAGATCTTTGTTCCATAAGCAATAATGCCGCAAATCTAAATCTAAAGCAGAATTCGCACCTCACTGGTAATTCTGCATTCAATTTAGTACTGGAACTTATAGGGCAGTACAATACCTATAATCTATGAAGCACACACACACACACACACACACACACACGTGCATGCATATACATGCATGCAAACACATGCATATATATGTATGTGCATGTGCATATTGCACGTGTGTATGCATGTGCATACATGTGCGCGTGCACTGAATATGCAAATGCAAAGCTACGCAATTCCTATTGTTGTACTATAGAACTTGTTTGAACTGTTGTCTAATGGGAACGTCAAAATTCTGTTAATCTCAGTCAATCTCATTTAAGTAATTAATAATCAGAGTTTCTATGTGTAAAAACAAATTACCACCATACTCAACTGATGCTTGCAAATGTCAGAATTTCCACAGATATCTAAACCATATATCAATGTAAAAGAACAAAAATATATGAGAAAAATAAATGAATAATTAAATAAATAAATAAACTAATAGTTATTCTAAATTACTTTGAAACTACATATCGTAAATACAGAATGTTATTAGCATCAAGCTATTCAGTCTCCAAGTGATCAACATGTGCCTGAGACAGGGAGAGAGACACACACATGGAGAGAGAAAGAGAAACACAACCAGGCACAGAGACTCTGTCCATGTGTATGTAGGTGTTATTTCTTTACTACCCACAAGGGGCTACACACAGAGGGGACAAACAAGGACAGACAAACGGATTAAGTCGATTATATCGACCCCAGTGCGTAACTGGTACTTATTTAATTGACCCCGAAAGGATGAAAGGCAAAGTCGACCTCGGCGGAATTCGAACTCAGAACGTAGCGGCAGACGAGATACGGCTAGGCATTTCGCCCGGCGTGCTAACGTTTCTGCCAGCTCACCGCCTTTATGTATATGTAGGTGTGTGTATGTATGAATATGATTGTAACCAAATATTTGGTGCACAGTTAAAGATTACATCAATAATCCAAAGATCTCTATGGCAACCAATACTGTTAATATATAAATCCTCTATTTGCCAACAGGAAAGGAATAATAGGGAAGCCTACCGAACAGGACATAAAGCAACAGAAGGTGTAAGTTGTTCAACTTCTGCGTCTATTGTACATGTAATCATGATGTGTCAGCTGCAGGAAATAAAAGGAAAGAGTTAATTTGTGGTATTACTGTACGTAGTTGATGCAAGTGTTCAACAGATATTTGAGACTAGCAACAGAAACACCAACAGTAATTTCAAACAAAATTACTCAATCATTTCCATGGAAATTCAGACTAGTGTTCAGTTTTCTCTGTTTATGCAGATGATAACAAAAACTATTGTCTCAGTTTCATTTTTATTTTTCTTTCCCCTCCACCTTTTCCTTTTTTCATACATTACTGGTTTGTTAACAGTAATTTTTTTCAATGCTAAACTACTACAGAACATATCTATAGATTTTAGCCAACACCATATATATATATATATATATATATAATACAAAAAATATATATGCATGTATACACACATATATGTATATACTTTCATCTACATGTGTATATAGATGCATATCAGGGTACAGGACGTTAGAACAATGAACTACAGACAACGGAACGAACACATAGGAAAACAGAAAGCCACTTGGAATTATTCATCAGCTGCCTCTATTCTAACTCGACGTTTCGAAGATATATATATATATATATTGGTGTGTTTATGCCTCCATAACTTAGCAGTTCGGCAAAAGAGACCGATAGAATAAGTAGTAGGCTTACAAAGAATAAGTTCTGGGGCCGATTTGTTCAACTAAAGGTGGTGCTCCACCATGGCCACAGTCAAATGACTGAAACAAGTAAAAGAATAAAAGAAAGAATATATATATCAAGAGAGAGGAGGAGAGAGAGGGAGGAGGTAGAGAGAGAAAGAAAAGTGAGACATACAAACAGACAGACAGATATAAACTCATCTGTGTATACAATAACTTTGTGGACATAAAAACTTCCAATCCAGTGTTGGAATTTCTTCAGCAACTGAGTACCCACTTTAATTCATTTTTCTAACACATTTATTGGCAAGAATTGGCTCTGGTCCCTTCTGTTGTAATTTTACTCCTCTTTCGCTCCTCACCTCCTAGCATGAGGTTGCCTTACAACAAACACTCTTGCTTTCAGGGTTTGTAGTCGTGCAAACTGCATGATGGTCTAACCAGTGTTGGTGCCAATGGAAAAAGCACCCAGTACCCAGTAATGTGGTTGGTGTCAGGAAGGGAAGCCAACCATAGAAACTATGTCAAAGCAGCCACTGGAGCATGATGAAGTCCTTGGGTCCTCTGGATCCTGTCAAACTGTCCAGCATGAACATTAAATGGCGATGATCATAATAATAATGGTACTTGTCACCTGAAGTAAAGGTAGTAGCCTAGTGGTTAGGATATTGACCACATCGTCATAAGGCTGTGGGTTCAATTCATATACCAGATGGCATATTGTATCTTTGCGCAAGACACTTCATTTCAGGTTGCGCCAGCCTACTCAGCCAAAAATGATGTAACAGAAAAATAGACCCATATTTGCGTCTTGGTTCCATATTTGGAAATCTAGAAAATAACATCCAATTCAGGACCTTCATACTGCGCCATACACCCAGCACACAAGGAGATCATTTACCAATCGATATCTCAAAGTTAAACAATATAGGTGCGTGTATGGCTGTGTGGATAAGAAACTTGTTTCCCAAACCATGTGGTCCTGGGTTCAGCCCCACAACTTAGCAGCTTGGGCAAGTGTCCTTTGTTATATTCCTAGGCTGAACAAAGCCTTGTGAGCGAATTTGGTAAACAGAAATTGAAAGAAGCCCATCATATGTGTAAATATGCACACACACACACACACACACACACACACACACACACACACACACACACACACATATATAGTGAGACTGGTGGTGGTGCCTTGAAAAAGCACTGGTGATGATGTCAGGTAAAAAGCACCTAGTACATTGTGGAGTGGTTGGCATTAAGAAGGGCATCCAGCTGTAGGAACCAAGCCAAAATAGACAATGGAACTTGGTGTAGCCCCTGGCCTTGCTAATTCTTGTCAAAACGTCCAACCCATGCCAGCATAGAGAACAGTTGTTGAATGTTGAAGACGATGATAATGATGATGATGATGATCATGATCATGATCATGATCATGATCATGATGTGCGTGTGTGTATGTGTCTTTATGTCCATGATTTTATTTGTCCTCCGTCACTGCCTGACAACCAGTGTTGGTTTGTTTACGTCTCCATAACATAGCAGTGCGGCAAAAGTTACAAATAGAAAAAGAAAACGTACCGAGCTGATTTGTTCAGCTAAAACTCTCGAAGGCAGAGCCCCAGCATGCCGCAGTTCAATAACACAAACAAACAAATAAAAAGACAAACGATAAAAGATTAAAAACAGACTATGTCTCGTAAAATATGAGTTTTTGCACAGAGTAAATTGATAACACACAGTATTTTCTTTGCTAGTAGCTTCACACAATTGCTCAATGACATATGCCATGCCAGACGCTTTTAAGAAGTATTTCATTTACAGTAATGGCACAAAAGAAACAACTATATCTCTGTGTAAAATCAACAGCTCAAATAGTTGTGCCAACTAATCACGTCTAGATGTTAGAGATAAAGAGATAATATTTAGCTCCAACACTTAATGGTAAATTCAACAGGAAAATACTGATATGTAAATGTATATATACGCATATACACACACACACACGCACATTATATAATATATACTGTATATGTATACATATATAATAAATATCTGTGTGTGTGTGTATATATATATATATATATATATATATATATATATAGATCTGCCTGTGTCTGTGTATGTATGTATATACGTACATATGTACAGTATGTATACATACAAGTACAGACACAGGCAGATATATATATATATATATATACATATGTCTGCTTGTGTCTGTGCATGTATGTATATACGTACATATGTACAGTATGTACACATACATAACAAACATATATATACCTGTGTGTGCGTGTGTGAGTGCACATGTGTATGTATACATGTACGTATGTGTATCTGTGCATATGTGTATAGGGATATATATATATATATATATATATATATATGCACACACACATATATATATATATATAACACAATAAAAAACAACAAATATCTATTAAATCATTAACTATCAGCAAAAAAAGTAAACTATTTCTAATTGCTGCCAGTGATGTGATTTAATTACTCTCTTATTTGCTAGTATAGAATAAATATTAGTTGATTGATTTCATCAAACAGTACATAGGCAATGATCTGGTAAGAAAACCAAGCCTGATTAGCTAAAGAATAAACAAAGACACTACAGTCATTATGACTAACAGTTAATTAATCATAAAATGAAATGACAGGTAAAAAGATTACTAATAATTATCGAAATACAATGAATAAGTTTGTTCTTTCATTCTTGTGTTTTCACATCCATTTTTTACAAACCTGCATGGGTTAGATAAATATATTATTAAGGCATTTCTTTACAGCTGGATGTCTTTCCTGTTACTAACCCTTATTTGTTTTGCAAGTAAAGGATCTTTTATATTATATGTTTTTAAAGATGCAAAAAAAAAAACAATTTGCTAACAGGGGAAATAACAATGTCATAACTTGTAGCTCAGTGATTTTTGGAGAAGTACAAGTCTAAACAAACACAGATGCATACACACACACACACACACACACACTCACACACCTATGGACAGACATACATACACAGACATGACACATGTACATAGGTTTCATTTTCTGCCAACCAGATCTACTCACAAGATATTGATCAGCCTAGGGCTAAAATAAAAGAAACTTACCAAAGGTACGAAACAGTGGGATTGAACCTGAAACCATGTGGGGGTTATGAAGCAAACTTCTTACCCACACAGCCATGACAGCACCTAGCTATGTTCCATAATGCACCATGTTATCAAGACCACAACTTTAGGTGGAAAGTAACCAGAAACAACCAATAAAATAATATGAACTTACAACTGATGGAGAAAGTTATGGAAATATTGGAAAGAATTATAGCAGAACTGATTTGGAAGGGAATTAGTTTAGATGAAATGCAGTTCAGATTTGTGTTACAATGGGGTACCCCTGATTACTAAACTTATCACTTGATAAGTGCCATTGCACAAAAGTCTAGGCTCTTAACTTCTGCTAATCTTATAATAATTCTGCTTGTTTCTCTGTTACTTAGCTTTCATGTGATTAGTTGAAGGAGAGGAGGGATGGGGAGTGTAGGGAGGGATGAAGAGGGGGAGATATGGGAGGGGGAGGAGAGAGATGGGGAGGAAGGAGGTGAGAGGTGGTGGTGAGTGAAATGTGCAACTTTTTTTTTTAACTAAGTTTTTCCCCTCCGTTATTTTGCCCATCTGTAACCCATTCACGTGATTTGCTGAAGGGAAAAGTGAAAAGCGAAAGTAAAAGTAAGGAGAGAAAGAGAGGGTAAGGCAAAGATTGAGAGAGAAAGAGGCAGAGTGTTGTGTATTAAGTCTATAAATTGTGCATAAAGCATATAAAATGTCTATATAAAGTGCATTGTATTAAGTAATTATCATATTCCAATTTCCTTTACTTTTCCTCAATGATTAGCAAACGAACGACTATCTTTTGATACAGGCACAACACAGGCTATGCTTTCAGGTTTTTTTGGATAAAGTTTTCAGAAATAAGACTGGCTACAAGAGGAGTTAGATGTAGTGAGCAGAAGAGAAGATTACACTGGTACTGATAGAGAGAATGAAATTTGGTTGGAGAAAAAAGGAAAAGAGACCCAAGTGGAATGAACTTGTGGAAGAGGGCATAAACAGAACTGGTGAAAGCTGATGTTACAATGTCTTACCTCTAAAAGATGGCAAGTACTGTACTCAAGGACACCCATCTAATCCATACAAGCATTGAAAAATTAAATGTAAAATGATGATAATAATAACAATGGTGACAATGACAACAATGACAGTGGTAGGGTGGTGGTAGTGGTGATGGTGGTTTTTTGTGGTGGTGGTGGTGGTGATGGTGGTTTTTTGTGGTGGTGGTGGTGGTGGT
>NC_068992.1:15691685-15696685 GCF_001194135.2 Octopus bimaculoides
GGTGGTGGTGGTGGTGGTGGTGATTTTGGTGGTGATGGGAGTGGTGATGGTGGTGGTGAATGACAAGAAGGAGATTCAAGGTAACAAAACAATTGTAAAACTAGTCAGTGTCTATGATTAAACTTTGTACCAGTCTGCTAGTACCAACAGTCAGATGTGTTTGCCAATAAGAAGAAGTATGAAACATTCAGAATACTTTTGGCCAGTATTCTATCAAGTCAGCCAACTGTAATATTCAGATAAAAATGACTTCAAACAATAACAAAAGGAATAGAAATCTAAGAAATCCTTTGATCATTTCCCAGTCAAGATTGTGTGGTGAAGAAGTCTACTTCACAAGCATGTGGTTCGAAGTTGTATCCCACTTCATAATACTTTGGCTAAGTGTCTTCTATTATAACTTTGAGAATGAATTTGGTAGACGTATATTATATGGAAGCCTATCAGATATGTTTGTGTGTGTGTGTGAGAGACAGGACTATATGTGCATGGTAAAGGTGTCACAATTGTAAGGCTCTCAGTTCAATTCCCAGTGGTGCATTGTGTCTTCTTGAGCAAGACACTCTATTTCACATTGCTTCACTCAGTTGGCAAAAATGGGTTGTGCTTTTAACCTTGTCACATTCTGTGTTGTGCTGAATCACCCTGAGAACCATGTTAAGGGCATGCATGTCTATGGAGTACTCAGCCATTTGAAAGTTAATTTCATAAGCAGGCTCTTCTGTTGGTTGAATCAACTGGAACACTCATTGCCATAACCAGTGCAATGCCAGAATATGTGCTTGAGTGAGTGCTGTACATATCTCTTTATCTTGACATCTCATACTAGTTGTAAATGTACTTCACCATCATACAAGAGGTGTTGTGAGGATTAGTGACAGGAAAAGCATCCAAGAGTAAAATCTGCGTTGAAAAATTTTGTCTGACCCATGAAAGTAGGTGGTGGTGGTGTAGGTGGTGGTGGTGGTGGTGGTGGTGGTGATGATGATGTACTCAATTGTTAGAGAGTCTGAGCTTCTTCAGAATGGTATTTCAAAACTATGATCCATCAAAAGTATCCAAACTCAGAACATCGGACCCCTAAGTAAACTTTTCAAAACAAAGCGCAGGGAATGCTAAGTAAATCTAAAAACATCTCACCAAACACAAAAATCTCCCCTCTCTACTTTCCAGAACGACTCATGTGGTATTATAATATTTCACTGGACTCACAATTTACAACCATCATTACCACTATGGCCCCTGTAATTAAATCTCAATGTTATGATATTATTGCATGTTGGGTGTAGTGGTTGCAAGGACTGAAATAATTGATCAACAACTGATCAATTGGCACCATAGCAGAAATCTACCCAGTCACGGTTGACTGAGATTAGCTAACAATAACTAATAGAAATTTCTCAATAGTAAATGCATTCAATGCTTGCTTTCAAGAGAAAAATAGATGTTTTTAAAAAAAAAAAAATAGATAGATAAAGAGATAAATAAATAATAGAATATCTCTAGCATAGAAATATGCAGGGAACTGGTAGCAGTCACTGTAGTATCATTATTAGTTAGGCAATAAAATATACAACATCTTGGTTGAATCAAAAAACTGGAATACATTTACCAATACTAAAATGGTTTGCTTCTGATTTGTTACCCAGCCTGCTAGAAATAGTAGCCAAATTTATAGTAAATTACATCAACACCCAGTGTTGGACTGGTACATATTTAATCAACCCTCATGCATTCGCAACCTATTCATTTTTCTTTCACATATTACCCCTGTTGTGTCCACTCCCAAACCCAACACCAACGCCATACTGACCATTATATTCTGCCTTCCTTCCCTGAATGTCAACCCTTTGGAACTCTCCCCTTGTTTGAGTCTTTTCCCACAGGTTTTCACTCACAAAAGCAACTGATTTTTGATTTTCTATCTATAACTCATTACTAACCCAGCATATGACATATTTAATTGAGACAAGGCTGGCTTTTTTTTAATATAATTATTGATAAAAACTTTTGAACTTTCAGCAAAATCAAAAACATCAGTCAACACTGAATACATTAATCAAGCAAACAAAGAGATGAAAACAGTTTGTACATAACAGCACAAATATATTTTGGTTACTGGATGTGGTCTGTATGGGCAATAACAGTAGGGTGTAACAATAAATAATTCATTTTCCAAATAGAGGAGTGAAATGAAGAATAAATTATGCATTATATGTGTAAATTTTTTTTATCAGTTTATGAAAGAGAAATGAGAAAAAAAAAGACAGTAATAAATTAGATGACAATTCAAAAGTACTTTTATTATATGTTAATTTTTCCCCATACTCATTACAATGAAACAATATTAAAAATGAAAATTAAAAAAACTTATAGATTTTTAAACTCAGCTTTTTTTTTCATTTAATAGAAATATTTGATTCGAGAAATTTATGGACAACACATCTACAATAGAATTAATTTACAGAAATAAACTCTTTTTAATATCACAAATCATTTTTTCCCATCAATAACTGACTTTCTTTTAGGACTATTTATATAAAACACTAATTCTCTTAAAGGAACTATTTCAATAAAGTTACCAAACATTGAAATTCCAACATCTGAATTCTTGATTATTAACCGAACTGATTGCTAGAATTTAAACTCAAGTTTCAGCAAGTCAAAACAAAAAGTGAGAAACTTTTTATATACCATATTTGATGGCATCTAAGATGTACTTTTTTTCAAGAAAGAGTCTAACAAAGATCATACCTGGGTCCTATATGCAAAGTTGGGTCTATATTACATGCCTGGTGCAGCTCCCAAACTTACCAGCTCCTGTCAAATCATCCATCTCATGCTAGTATCTAAAACAGACCCTGCCCACTACAACAAACTGAGATCCTAAAACCAAAGTGCTATGTAAAAGGTATTGGTATGGGTGCTGGCACCATGCAAAAAGTACTGATGCTGGTGCCACTTAAAAAGCACTGATGCAGGTGCCATGTAAAAAGCACTGGTGAAAGTGCCACGTAAAAAGCACCCAATCCACTCTGTAAAGTGGTTGATATTAGGAAGGGTATCCAGCCATAGAAACTCTGTCAAAACAGATAATGAAGAACAGATAATGAAGTCTAGTGCAGTCTTCTGCCTAGCCAGTCCCTGTCAAACCATCCAACCCATGCCAGCATGGAAAACAGATGTTAAATGATGATGATGATGATGATGATGATGATGATATGTATATACATGTGTGTGTCTATGTGTGTATGTTTGTGGCACCTCGACTCAACATCACGTGATTGTTGTTATATTCTTAATATTTCCAATATTGTGTGAAAACATGATTGACTCTGGGGAAATATTACTTTGCTTGTAATACAGGGAAGGGTTGGAAACAGGAAGCGCAGCCAACCAAAGAAAAATCTACCTCAATGAATGTCATCCAACCCATGCAAGAATGGAAAAGTGGATATCAAAACGACTGATTGGTGAATGGATGCACTGGGATGGGATGAGAGGGACAGGATGGATGGAGCAAAATAAGCACATGATTAAGGATATCTAAGGAAGGTGGGGGATGCTGTCTTCTAGTTGTATCACTTGAACTGAAAAGTGAGGCTGGTGAGAAAAGCTCTGACCTTTAGGAAATTTGGCGGAAAGTAAATGGGCAAAAGATTTTTATTCAGTTATTGTTACTGATGTTTTTATTGGTTAGTTTTCTTTTGCATCTGTAACAGTTACTGTCATTTTTCACACTTAAGCAAAGCAAATTTTTAACTCTCCAAGCGACAGTTCAATACTCCTCCTCGTTATTCTCTTTGTCAGAAGCTTCAAGCTCTCAGTCGATGTCGCTGTCAGTTTAAAAGCTTTGAATTTTAGGAATATTTAAGTATTTAAGTTGGGTTATTAATGTTCTTGTGGCTAGGATGACTGTCTCCTCACCAACTATTTATCAAAGAGACACAATGAACAACAGAATGGCATGATATGGAAAACTATTCAATAATGTATACTGCAAACAAGCAAGACTTTAAAACAATGGAATAAAGAATCCTCGTCTGCTTCAAAGAATATTAAATCATTTCTTTGTAGAGAATTAAAGATGCAATCATCTCAAGGCATAACATTTAACTTTACATGTTATTCAACACTGGAAAGACTAAAGAATTTATTCTAAAAAAAAAAAAGACAGTTTGATCATCAAAAAATTTATCCGTTAGCTGAAAAGATTCTGGTGATTGAAATACTCTTTTACTACAAGTCCTAATTCAATTTACAAGTGGGAGGCATGGTAGTCTTAACAAACCATTTATCTCTAACTACTGAATCTGAAACTCAAGATAAGACCCTTTAGCTAAGCCATATGCTCACTTACATAAGAAAAAAAAAACCATGCAGCAATGAAGAAACAGTAGATGAATGGGGTGTATTAACTCCTCACTTCTTCTTTAATTGCAACGAACAATCTTAATAGACCAAAAAAGAACAAGATTAATAGCCACCTAATCAAACATGATATACTGTGATGATAAAAACAGACTGCTTCTTTTTGTTATATTTTCTGTTAATTACTCTTCACTCTTTTACTCTTTTACTTGTTTCAGTCATTTGACTGCAGCCATGCTGGAGCACCGCCTTTAGTCAAGCAAATCGACCCCCAGGACTTATTCTCTGTAAGCCTAGTACTTATTCTATCGGTCTCTTTTGCAAAACTGCTAAGTTACAGGGACATAAACACACCAGCATCAGTTGTCAAGTGATGTTGGGGGGACAAATACAGACACACAAACAAACACATACACATACATATATACGACGGGCTTCTTTCAGTTTCAGTCTACCAAATGCACTCACAAGGCTTTGGTTGGCCCGAGGCTATAGTAGAAGACACTTGCCCAAGGTGCCACGCAGTGGGACTGAACCCGGAACCATGTAGTTGGTAAGCAAGCTACTTACCACACAGCCACTCCTGCACCTATTACAAAATTTTTGTTAGTCTTTTCACATTTACTTCT
>NC_068992.1:15701685-15703614 GCF_001194135.2 Octopus bimaculoides
TTTCTGTTCCTAAGCAACCAAAGAAACCTGATATATGGATACATGTCTGTTAATCCAGTGGTGTCTTTTCATGTATATTTTATTTCAAAGACCACTCTCAAATGTAGAAATAAACTTCAATTCCAATTGGTAACTCGACTAATGATCTTAGAGAAAAGTTATAATGCAAGGAAACACATAATTGAATTCTGATTTTCATGCCCTACTTTATGGCAATACCAAGGCTGGTACCATAACATCAATACTGATAAAAAATAAATACGATAAAGACAGCTGTAATTTTTGTATGAAAATGAAAGTTTTGCTCACGATTTTGAGCTAGGAATGATATTAAAGCAAATATCTTTCCTTTCCATGTTTGAAACATTGGGGCAAAAAATCTATATTTGATTGGAAAAAATCTGGCATGCTTCAGAAGAATCCAGAGTTGAAATATAGAGAACACATTGATTTAACACTAGGCCCAAGGTGAAGGCACATGGCTCAGTGGTTATAGCATAGGGCTTGCAATCATGAGGCAGTGAGTTTGATTACCAGACTGGGCTGTGTGTTGTGTTCTTGAGCAAGACACTTTACTCCACATTGCTGCAGTTCACTCAACTGTAGAGACACGTTGCAACATCACTGGTACCACGCTATGGATAACATTGGTGACATGAAAGTGAGAGGCTGGTATGTATGGGTGACTGCTTGTCCATAAACAACTTTGCCTGTACTTGTGCCCCAAAGGGTAACTTAGTAGGTGCAACCCCATGGTCATTCATGACAGAAAGGGGTCCATAAAGATTGCACCTAAAAAGTTATTTTCTAAGGCACAAGGTTGTTTATAGACCAGCATTTACCCATGCATTTACTGGTAAAGTGTAAAGGGTAAAAAAACGCTTTGTCATGAATGACCATGAGATTGCACCTAGAAACTTACCCTCAGAGACACAAGCACAGGCAAGTTTGTTTATGGACCAGCAGTCAGCCATGCATTTACCCTTTGCCAGTAAATGCATTGGTGAATGTTGGTCCATAAACAACCTTGCTTGTACTTGTGCCTCAGAGGGCAAGTTTCTAGGTGCAATCCAATGGTCATTCATGACCGAGAGGGGTTTTTACCCTTTACCCTTGTAGGTGCAGTTACCTCCCCTGATGGTAGCTGTCTTAATAGCTCACCACTTGGTGGCACAGCATGTAACTCTGAGGTTCCAGCTCTTAGACCTTTCTCTTTGTAATCGCGACCGCAGCATGTGAGGATGTGACATCCTTAGCTCTTGCATGCAACACCTAATAGACAGTGAACAGCTATGACATAGGATACACAGAAGCTGAACATGGCCTTCCCCTCATAAATACCTTTCATGATTTATTCAACTTGTATATATTTGTGACCTGGAGTAAAAGCATTTAAAAGTTACAGCTTGATTCTGTGGATATCATTGTACAGTGTTCTTTCTTCAAATGACATCTATTCCACCTTTCTGAATGGAGTCGTTATTAGATGGTTTCACCACGTAAGACCACCACCATCTATAATGGTAGCCCCGACATTCTAGATCACAGTTCCATCTAAAATGGTGACCCCAACGTGATAGGCTACAATTTCATCTAAAATGGTGACCCGACTTAGAACACACATTCCTTTCCGTAGTCCAGAGCCAGCATTGATTTTACTTCAATGACCAACCGTTCTTTCTCATTTCATCTCTTCGCTACAGAAATATACCCCTTTCATCTTCTATTTTGTCTCCCACAAAATGACTTGTCTCCCACAAAACGACTTGTATATACAGAAATATACCCCCTTTCATCTTCTATTTTGTCTCCCACAAAATGATTTGTCTCCCACAAAATGACTTGTATATACAGAAATATACCCCTTTCATCTTCTATTTTGTCTCCCACAAAACGACTTGTATATACAGAAATATACCCCTTTCATCT
>NC_068992.1:15703624-15706251 GCF_001194135.2 Octopus bimaculoides
ACCCCTTTCATCTTCTATTTTGTCTCCCACAAAACGACTTGTATATACAGAAATATACCCCTTTCATCTTCTATTTTGTCTCCCACAAAATGACTGTAGTGTACACTCAATGTGATCTGTTGTATAACTAACCATAGAAATAAAGCCTTTTTTTTTATTAGTCCCAGAAACAAATAATAAAGAGTAATGACGAGGTAGACATAACAGAATAAATTAGTAACTCTATCAGATAAAAAGAGAACTTTTAGTTGCCAAGGTTGTTTTTAAAACCTTTTTTGATCTAAAAAAGCCTGACCTCTGCCCTGACATACAAAACTGAGGATGCATACATTAAAATTTTGTAATTTATTTCATGTTGTTCCACTTTTGTTTCTCATAAATATTCAAAACTAACCCATAATTCCTAGCTTACAAAATAAGATATGATGTTGGCTTCATTTCCCTCAAATCCCATCCAACCACATTAGGCAAGTAGTTCTGCATACTTAAATTAAAAGTGTTGTTAAATAAACTAAACAGTACTTTTACTTTAGTAAACTAAACTACACTTTAACTTCAAGAAAATCTTTCCTCAATTTGTCTTCTTTCATGGTAATGTGGTAGGAAGTTTGCTTCTCAATCACATGGTTTCAAGTTCAATCCTACAGCATGACATCTAGAACAAGTGTTTTCTACTATAACCCTAGGCCAATCGAAGCCTTGTCAGTAGATTTGGTATATAGAAACTGAATAAATCTCATCAATGTGTATGTGTGTACGTGTGTGTGTGTGTGCGTGTGTGTGTGTGTGTTACCAGTCAGTATCTCCTGTGACACTTTACATTCTGGTTTCAAATCTCGATGATGTCACCTTTGCCTTTCATACTTTGGAGTTCGATAAAATAAAGTACATTTTTAGTGGTGGCAGCAGTGGTGACGATGATGATGATGATGACAAGAGAGAGAGAGAGAGAGAATAAAGACAGTTTCAAAGATTCTTACTGAGATTGAACATTACCAAGTATTTTATTTACAAAATTCATTAGAATAGAATTAATTAGAAGAAAAAAAAAATTAATATTCTAATTAGGCACGTAAAGTTAGTATAGATATCGATAGAATTAACTCCTTTATGTCACTGATATTTATCTCAATTAACCGTGGATAAATGAAAGACAAAGTTGACTGTAATTGAAACTGAACTAAGGAAAAATGAACCGTTAAAGTTGATGCCATATAAAATATTTTGTCTGGCTGAGACGATAATCAGAATAACGAGTGACCAACAAAACAAGGAAAAGAAAAACAACATTGAGATATTCTCAAAGACTTTAAATGACAATGTTATTTTGGTACATCAAAAGTTTAAAAGATTATGTCATTGAGCTGTTAGTCTGGTCAGAAATGATGAAGTTAATTTACTCAAGTAAGATGATATAATTATCGTTAAGCAGCAAAGAAACTACTCTCGAGGAAATAACTACAGCTGCAGAGACAGATCAAACATTGGTTTTTGTCTTTTAGGTTGTTGTTTACTTTTTTTGTTTTTTTTTTGTTTTTTTTGGTTAAATAAGTAATCTAAAAGTTTCAAGAAGTTAATGAGCAGAATAAACTAATTATGTGATGTAGTAACCAGCATTAAATTTAACATCATTGTGTAGGCACAGGCAAGAATTTTGTTTCCCAACCACATGGTTTCAGGTTCAATATCACTGCATAGCTCCTTGGACAAATGTTTTCTACTATAGCCTTGAGAATGGATTTTGTAGATGGAAACTGAAAGAAGCCTGTCAATATGTGTGTGTGTATCTGAGTGCGTGTATCTGTGTGTGTGTATCTGTTTGTGTGTGCATGCATGTGCGTGTATGTGTCTGAGTGTGAGTGTGTGAGCATGTGTGTGTGTGTGCATGCATGTGTATGTGTGTGCATGTGTATGTGTGTGCATGTGCATGTGCGTGCATGCACATGTATGTCTGTGTATGCACGCATGTGTGTATGTGTGTGCATGTGCATGTGTGTGTATGTGTGTGCATGCACATGTATGTGTGTGTGTGTGTATGTATGTATGTGTGCAAGCATGCATGTGTGCACATGTGTGCATGTTAGTGTCTTCTTACCTCGACATCAGACAATAGTTGTAAGCAAGCCTCACCATCATGCATTTCCAATCTTTCATAAAAACATGTCTCAACATGGAGAAATATCATCTTACTTAGAAACAAGCGAGGGTAGATGACAGGAAAGGCATCGGGCTGTAGTAAAATTTGCCTCAACAAATCATATCCAAGCTAAGCAAGCCAAGAGAAGTGAACATTAAAGCAACAAACACAATGACATGTGACTTATCTATCGTCAACATCCTTTCAATCTACATCAGTGCTCTGCAACCTTTTTCCACTTGAAGTACAAATATTTTTTTTTTAATTCAGCAGCACACCTGAACTAAAAACATAACTAAAAGTATAGGGGAAAAAATTATATTCAGGTTACACTGCGGCACACCAAGCATCATCTCATGGCACCCCAGTGTGCCATGGTATACCAGTTGCAGAGCCCTGATCTACACCATTCCTATTTGCAGAAATTACTTTCACTTTGCTACACAAACACACAAGTTCTTCTTTCAATTCAAGATTATCCAAAGATTTT
>NC_068992.1:15706812-15712117 GCF_001194135.2 Octopus bimaculoides
GTGTGTGTGTGTGTGTGTGTGTGTGTGTGTGTGTGTGTGAGTGTGTGTATGTATATATGTATATATGATGGGCTCCTTTCAGTTTCCATCTCCCAAATCCACTGATAAGCTTTTGGTTGGCCCGAGGCTGTAGTAGAGGACACTTGCCAAAGTGCTGTGCAGTGGGAGTGGACCCGGAACCTTCTTACCAGACAGCAACACCATGTCTGTTAACATAAGTAACATAGTTAGCTAGCGAGAAACATCAACACCTTTCTGAACTGAGCAGTGTAGCCAAAGTTACCCACTAAATAGTTAATAAGCACTAAAAGAAGCATAAGAGATGGTACTTAGTTTTGCTTTCTTGGTTTGAAACTGGAACATAACCTTCCTCCTAACATAGGACACCCAGCTGGTAACATGCCCAGTCAAGAGTGGGGGCATGCTCTGTTGCTGTGTATTGCTGCATTCACCATATGTTGGTATATTCCCAGGTCCCCCCAGGCAACCAGTCGAGCAGAGTCCCAGTCAGTGCCCATCTCCATAAGGTACTTCTTTATCTGCTGTGACTATGTGGCAAGTGGTCAACCAACATGAGCCATCAAAGTATTGGTCAGACTTTAAATCCATCACTTTCAGGTCAGTGGTCATCTTGACCCCTCATGTATGTCACACTTCTGTTTGAATACACTCAGTTGTTTCTACAAGTTTGCAAATTTGATTAATTTATTAAGGCAAGTACATCACCATCATCATTGCAAACTTGTAGAAACAACCAAGTATCCTCAAACAAAAAGTAGAGTGACATGTATTAGGGGTTAAGATAACTTGACTACTGATTATGGCCCCGAAAGTCATGAATTTAAAGCCTGACCAATACTTTACAATTGAACCATTCCATTTACAATAAATTTACATAATTACCCAAACCGTGCATGCATGGAAAGTTTTCAAATAAATAAATTAATGTACTTTATCCAATTGAAAATATTTCACAATATAGATTTACGATAACATACAGTATATTACTTAAAAGAACAATAAAAACGGTTTTGTTTAAAACGTCACATGCTCACCAAAGTTGAAAACAAAAATATGCCATGAAAATGAACACTAAATAGTTCCATTCTCTGGAGAACTAAATAATAATACATGTAAACAGAAATTTAGAGCTAACAATTTTTATTAACTGCTCCAAAAATTGAGAAGAAATATCATTTTATAAATTCATTTAACCCACATGCAGAAAGAAATGTGGTTTTAGATAGAAATAAAAGACAAGAAAGGAATTATATAATTAATAACTAAAAATTACAAATACAAAAAACACTTGAGAGTAAAATGGGTTTTTAAAGATTTAAGAATGCTAGTTAATTCAAAGAATTCAGAAAGCAGCTAATTCAATGAATTCTTAGATAATGTAGTTATATCCATAACATGCAAGGAATATACCTTATCAATTTAAAAGAAATTAAAATCAAAATTGGATCTGACAATGAGGTTATTATTATTATTATTATTGTTATTATTTTTATTGTCACTCGTTAGTAAGTTGGCACGTTCATTATGCTCAGCTCATTTGCCACTGCTCTCGCTTGGATCAAATTACCATGTGAGTTAGTGGTAAAGGCTTACAAGTCCAAAACATAGAGCTATTTAATGAGCATTAAATGAATTTCCAAGAAAATTTAATTTTGTAGACTATTTTATTTGTTAATCGTTAGTTTTGCTCCTGTTTCTCCAGCTAACTTTTATATTGGCAGCTTTGCTTGGATAACTATAACAGACTTTTAACATTATCTCTGTAGAATTCAGAGTCAGCACTGAAAGTTATGACATTTCGTAAACAAATACATCTATGAAAACAATGCAATCACAGGTAATGGGTGTACAAGCATATTTCAAAGTGTTGTTGCCCTTCCATCAGCACCACATCCAACTCAACAACAATCCACAAACACATTGCTTACAAACCCACTAGGTTTAGCAGTTTAACACAACTGACTAGAGCAATTTGCACATGAATCACATTCCTAGCAGCTGGTAGGTATATGCTATTTGCTGGCAAGACCACAACCTTTCGTTTTGCAACCAAAATATACAATCAAGTCATAATGCAGGTTTACATGTCAATATTGTGTCTTACCATGTGCTTGAAGTTTGATATACTACTTTAAGTTAATCTTAATAGATATAATGGATTACTATGATATATCACAATTTCTGGTTTTAGTGTGTCTGTACCATATATTTTTGCACCTTATCTATAGCAATTAATTAGTCTAACATATCTGCATCATGTATTTATATTTACTTTACAATTTATATAAGGAGAGTGTTTAAGTGAATGTATATATTTGCTTATATAAAAAAATCACATACACAAACACACACACACACACATATTAAAATTGAATTATTGCATTCATATTTGATAAACCAAGTCAATTGTTATTTTTCATTTGGTTCACTCTGATCACACACAACCATTAATGGGGATGGCTTTAGTTTCCCTCTTTTTTCAGTAGCAGAACTGCTTGCCATTTATTCATCACATGTTTTATAAACTTTATCCCTGTTGGTACTACCTTGCTCATGAATAGCGTTTCAAGGATCCATGTGTTAGTGTTCTGGTAATCAATCCAAAGTGGAGGCGCAATGGCCCAGTGGTTAGGGCATCGGACTCGCGGTCATAGGATCGCGGTATCGATTCCCAGACGGGGCGTTGTGAGTGTTTATTGAGCGAAAACACCTAAAGCTCCATGAGGCTCCCGCAGGAGATGGTGGCGAACCCTGCTGTACTCTTCCTTCCACCACAACTTTCTCTCACTCTTACTTCCTGTTTTCTGTTGTGCCTGTAATTCAAAGGGTCAGCCTTGTCACACTGTGTCATGCTGAATATCCCCGAGAACTACATTAAGGGTACACATGTCTGTGGAGTGCTCAGCCACTTGCACGTTAATTTCACGAGCAGGCTGTTCCGTTGATCGGATCAACTGGAACCCTCGACGTCATAAGCGACGGAGTGCCAACAACAAATCAATCCAAACCATGGTCAGATCCTTAATTTCTTTCCAGCAGTCTTCAGTCATGGCTTTGTTGATAACTGCTCTTCATAACTATACGAGCCTTTGCAGCATCCCTTCTGCTTGTCTGGAAAGAGGTTGTTTCCTTCAAGGTGTCTGCCCATTCTCTGCAATATTACTGTCGCTAAGGTCTTAGTTTTGGCAGATTTGGGAATTAAGTTGGTTTTCTCTCCTGTGAGCCATTCAGATGTTGTCTCGGTCTCCATCAGCATCTCATTGAACTTCTCAATCAGCACCTTTATGTGTCCTTATTGCTGTCGCTGTTGTTTTTGTTGGTGTTGAGATAGTGAACTAGCAGAACCTTTAGCATGCTGGATGAAATGCTTAGCAGCATTTCATCCAGCTTTACGTTCTGAGTTCAAATTCTGCCAAGGTCAACTTTGCTTTTCATCCTTTCAGGGTCATTAAAATAAATACCAGTTGAACACTGGGATCAACATAATCAATTTACTCCTTTCCTGAAATTAAGAATATGTATGGTTCTGCTGTTAAGAAGTTAAGAAGTTTGAAGTTTGCTTTGCTATCACATGGTTCTGAGTTCAGTCCCGATGCACAGCAGCTTGGGCAAGTGTCTTCTATTCTACCTCCAGACCAATCGTTACCTTGTGATTGAATTTAGTAGAAGTCATGCAGAAGCCCAGTGTTTTTTTGTTTTCTTTTGGCAAGGGGTATATATGCCACTCCTCCTGCTGAAGAGGACTGGCCTGCAAGAGCCCCATGCCAGTGCCACATAAAAAAAAAACACCCAAGCTAGCACCATGTAAAAGAACACTTGTGCTGGTGCCGTGTAAAAAGCACTCAGCACACTTTGTAAAGCAGTTGGCATTAGGAAGGGCAGCCAGGTGTAGAAACCAAACCAAATCAGATTGGAACCTGGTGCAGCTTTCCTGCTTGCTAGCTCTGATCAAACCATCCAACCCATACCAACTTGGAAAACAGACGTTAAAGGATGATGATGATGATCACACATACACACACACACACACATATATATATCAGGTGCAGTCATGTGGTAAGAAAACAGCTTCCCAACCACAGGCTTCTGGATTCAATCCCACAGCATAACACTTTGGCCAAGCATCGTCTACTATAGCCTATGCTTGACCAAAGACTTGTAAGTATATTTGGTAGAGATACTGAAAGAAGCCTATCTTATGTGTGTGTGTGCACGTGCATGTGTGTATGCATGCATGTGTGTGCAAGTGTCTATACATGCATGTATGTGTGTATGTTATAACTTTGCCTCGACATCACGTGATAGCTGTAAACAAATGTTGCTATCATGCAAGTGGTGTCCTTCATTCATCTTCCATGAAAACATGTCAGGTGACGTCATGGGGAAATATTACCTTACTGGGAAACAGGTGAGGGTTGGTAACAGGAAAAGCTTCCTGCTGTAGAAAATAAAAGTGGTTTCCACTTCTATGATGTTTACATCCCTCACTTCCATATTTCTGCATTATTTCTATTCGAATAATTGGACCATTAAAATAAGTATTTCAATAGACTTTAACCCATTAGTGCCCAGGGTCAGTTTTTTAGGACCAGAAGTATAATCCATCATATTTCTGCAACACTTGTATCTTTCTGAGATATCTTTAGTTAGTCATCAAGTCATCAAGACTGGAGTGTCTTTTAAATATTGTAATTAAAATTTTTCTATATATTTAGTATCAGATAAATTTGTGTAAAAAAAATAGATTTTAGGTAATAATTTAAAGAAAAACAACTTGGGCACTAATGGGTTAATTTCTCATACAAAACTTTGAACTTCCATATCACATGAAAAACTGAGCTTTTGATTTTGCTTATTCAACCTTTAAATATACACCTTGAATGAAAGTACTTGTATCTTTTCTTTTCTTTCTACCTGATATATTATGATACTGAAAGTAAGAAACATTGACTGCCGCAACCAAACACTGAAATTTAGTTTTTACTTACTTTTAATCAGTTGATTTTCTCTTTCAATGCATTTCAGAAATTGTTCATTATCAAACTCTGAAAGACACGGACAATAATTATATAAGCATAGTCCATCCTCAAGAAAAGAAAAATATCAAACACAGTTAGTGTAGTAGTCTTAACAAAATAGCAATTACTCTTTACTCTCTCTTTTACTTGTTTCAGTCATTTGACTGTGGCCATGCTGGAGCACCGCCTTTAGTCGAGAAAATCGACCCCAGGACTTATTCTTTGTAAGCCTAGTACTTATTCTATCGGTCTCTTCTTGCCGAACC
>NC_068992.1:15716741-15726803 GCF_001194135.2 Octopus bimaculoides
CTTCTTTCAGTTTCCGTCTACCAAATCCACTCACAAGGCTTTGGTCGGCCTGAGGCTATAGTAGAAGACACTTGCCCAAGGTGCTAGGCAGTGGGACTGAACCTGGAACCATGTGGTTGGTAAGCAAGCTACTTACCACACAGCCACTCCTGCTACACTTTACCTTTCATCCTTTCCGAGTTGATAAAATAAGTACCAGTTGAACACTGGGATCAATGCAACCGACTTATCCCTCCCCTGAAAATGCACACCTTGCACCAAAATTTGAAATCAGTATTTATTAAAATGTTAGTTAAAGTATGGGGAAAATATGACAACATACCATAATTTTGTATGAGTTGGTCTAACTCAGGAGAATCCGTCATGCTGCCAACCTGAAAAAGAAACTGTTTTACATTAAATGAATTAAATAAATTTTTAAATATTTTTACACATATACTGAGTTAGAATTTGGCATTTTCTGGTGTTTTATGCTTTGTTTCTTTCTGAATTTTTTATATGTAAAAATAGAAATTAATAACTTCATTTCCAGAGATTTCTCCTCCCCCACCTGGAGATGAGAATTGTTAATTCCTTCAAAGATATCCAAAGAACTTAGATGACATGCTTTTCATTTTTCTTTTATCTTTCGCTGGTTTCAGTCATTAGACCGCTGCCATGCTGGACCACCACCTTGAATTTTTAGTCAAATAAAATGAATCACCTCAAGTACTTCTTTTGTAAGCCTAGTACTTATTCTGTCACTTTTGGTGAACTACTAAGTTAAGGGAATGAAAACATACCAACACCAGTTGCTGAGTGGTAGTGGGGGACAAGTACAGATGCACACACAAACACACACACACATATACAACTCACTTCTTTCACTTTCTGCCAAATCTACTTACAAGGATTTGGTCGGCTCAAGGCTATAATAGAAGACACTTGCCCAAGGTGCCACAGAGTAGGACTGAACCCAGAACACTGTGACTGGGAAGCAAACTTCTTACCACACAGCCACATCTGCACCTATACTTATTGATGTTTGCAAGGTAGATCTTATTCTAAAATAGGTATACATGTATGCATGTATGTGTGTATGACTGTATGTCAGTGCAGATATGACCCTAGATTCCTTATTGGATATTCTCATTTTTAGCTACAGAAATCTTTCTCATCGAAGACAAAACTAACAAGAATAGAATTGAGAGATCTTTTCAGACTGAGGAGGAATTCGGTCATTAGCCAAAGAGAAGATGAGATCAGCCCAACAGTATGAAAATTATATTAATTTCCTATTTAACAATATTTTAATATCTTCTTAAAATTTAGGTGTGGTTGTGTAGTAAGAAGCTTGCTTCTCAACCACATGGTTGGTGGTTCAGTCCCACTGTGCGACACCTTAGGCAATCATCTTCCACTATAGCCTCGGGCTGGCCAAGCCTTGTGAGTGGATATGACTGACGGGAACTGAAAGAAGCTCATTGTGTGTGTGTGTGTGTGTGTGTCTTTGTCTCTATGTTTGTCTCCCACCACCGCCTGACAACTGGTGTTGGTGTGTTTATGTCCCTGTAACTTAGCACTTCTTGCAAAAAAGACCAACAGAATAAATACCAGGCTTAAAAAGAAATAAGCACTAGGGTCGATTCATTTGACAAAAAATTCCTCAAAGTGGTGCTCCAGCATGGCCATAGTCTAAATGACTGAAACAAGTAAAAGAGGAATAGTACTGGGCTGGTGCTGAGGGTAGATGATTGGAAGATTAGTTAGAGCATTGAGAAAATGTCTTGCAGTATTTATTCCAGTTTTTATATTCCAAGTCCAGATCCTTTCAAGGTCTTTTATCCCTCCAGGGTGTATAAAATAGTGTTATTATTTCATAGATAGGTGTAATTGTCTCAACTCTGTTCTCTTGAAAATTGTCAGCCTTGTACCTAAATTAGAATTTTTACCAGTTTACTTTGATTTAACATAGAAATAAATAGAAACAAATAGAAACAGGCTTAAAGTTGCTAAACTAGTAAAGGTAGGACAGAGGTCAACTTTGCCTTTCATCCTTTCGGGGGTCGATAAATTAGGTACCAGTTACGCACTGAGGTCAATGTAATCGACTTAATCCCTTTGTCTGTCCTTGTTTTTCCCCTGTATGTTTAGCCCCTTGTGGGCAATAAAAAAAAAAATAACTATATGACAAGCAAACATTATAGAACTTCAGTCAAACTGTTCGTACATTTTTATCAGACAAAAAAAATTAATTATGGATGTTTGCATTTAAACTTTTTAGTTTAGCATCATAACTGGTGATCCCCGCCAGTGCAGGTGCCACTTAAAAAGTACTCAGTCCACCTTGTAAAGTGGTTGGCATTTGGAAGGTCAGCCAGCTGTAAGAACCATGCTGAAACTTGACCATCCCCCACTGTGCGAGTGCCATGTAAAAAGCATTCAGCCCACTCTATGAAGTTGTTGGTGTTAAGAAGGGCATCCAGCCATAAAAACCTTGCCAAAACACATGACCAGCTCCTGTCAAACCATCCAACCCATGCCAGCATGAAAGGAATACGTTATATGATGATGATGAGAAAATGAAGCTAAAAATAGTTGCATTGTATTACATGACTGCGTTATTAACATTCAGCTATAAAAGGTATATGCTTAATCCTATCAGATCAGCTTAACACATAGCAAACATGATTCTCTTAAGTATATCTAACTTTAACTTCACTTTTCCTAAGACCCAAAGTTTACAGCACAGCACACCATAATATAATATCACCAAGCAAACAAATGTCTATAAAACTTCACCCATTAATACAAAACTTCACCTGTTTAATGAACATAAGCCAATACTTATTTCTCAGAGTATAAAATTATTACAAAGAAATTAAGTCAAAAGAAAATTTAGCACACGACTAAATGAATTCTTCCTTCCCAGAAGTATGTGCATTCTTGATTCTTGTGAAATATATTTCCACTAGCTTGAGATAATGGTCATTTTCAACTAAACTACTAAACTTTGTAGATGGAAACTATTGAAGGTTGTTGTATATGTGAATGTGTGTGGGTGTATCTTTGTGTTTGTTCTCACTGACTTGAAACTGCTTGATCATGGTTGTTAGTTTGTTTACATTCTTGTAACATGGCAGTTCACCAAAAGAGACCAATAAAATAAGTATCAGACTTAAATAAGGAATGGCTGTGTGGTAAGTAGCTTGCTTACCAACCACATAGTTCCGGGTTCAGTCCCACTGCGTGCCATCTTGGGCAAATGTCTTCTACTATAGCCTCGGGCCGACCAAAGCCTTGTGAGTGGATTTGGTAGACAGAAACTGAAAGAAGCCCATCGTATATCTGTATATATATCTGTCTCTGAGTGGACTACACTCTCTGAGTGGTTGGCGTTAGGAAGGGCATCCAGCTGTAGAAACTCTGCCAAATCAGACTGGAGCCTGGTGTTGCCATCCGGTTTCACCAGTCCTCAGTCAAATCGTCCAACCCATGCTAGCATGGAAAGCGGATGTTAAACGATGATGATGATGATGATGATGATATATATATCTATGTGTGTGTTTATGTGTCTGTGTTTGTCCCCCTAGCATTGCTTGACAAACGATGCTGGTGTGTTTATGTCCCAGTCACTTAGTGGATCGGCAAAAGAGACCGATAGAATAAGTACTAGGCTTACAAAGAATAAGTCCCAGGATCGATTTGCTCGACTAAAGGCGGTGCTCCAGCATGGCCACAGTCAAATGTCTGAAACAAGTAAAAGAGTAAAAGAGTAAAAAAGTAATATATATATTGGGGTTATTTAGTTTGAGTAAACCTTTTAAGGCTGTGCTGTAATATGGCTGCTCTCCAATGACTAAAACCAGTAAAAGATAAACGATAAAATTGTGTCACATACTGGATTAAGTATGGCTGTGATCTTTATCTTTCTGGGTTTTGAATGGTGTCTATTTTCAGAATAATATATACAGTTGCTTGTTCCAGTTAATGATTCTTGGTAGATGTTGAAAGTGTTAATTTCAGTTAGCTAATTATCATGTTTTAGTTACATTGCTTGATCAAAATAATTGTGATGACTTGGCTATCATAATTCACAATCAATGGAGGGGAATGTGCTGCTCAAAAATGTTAATAATTTGTTATTAATAATAGTGTACTGTCTTCAGTAAAGGAAATCCTAGTTTTACAAATTGTTTTTCTCATGTGGTCTAGTGGTTAGGATGCAGTTTCCCATGTGGTCTAGTGGTTAGGATTCCTGGCTCAATTCCTGGCGTGGGAACTGGTTAACTTTGTATGCATGGGCATGGCTGAGTGGTTAGGAAGCTTGCTTCCCAGCTACATGGTTTCGGGTTCAGTCCCACCGTGTGGCACTTTGGGCAAGTGTCTTCTATAGCCCCGAGCCGACCAAAGCTTTGTGATTGAATTTGGTAGGCGGAAGTTACTGCCGTGTGTGTATATGTCTGTGTATGTGCTTGTGCCTCTCCGAAAGAGAGAGAGGGAAACGAAATATGATTAGCCTAATCCCATTATATCTAAGACAAGTTGATGGTGAATACAGAATAGCGACAAAAAAATCAAAGAAGAAAAAACGATTTCTATTAGAGAATAAACCAATTTGATTTGCAGTAAATAATTTCTGTTGTGAAAGAGTAATTACAAAATCATAGGGTCAAAGGTCATGACAAAATATTCTTCAACTAAAAAATCAGCAGATATTTTACTGAACATATTCTTTAAATTATCATGTGTGTGTGTGTGTGTGTGTGTACGTACGTAATCTTTTTAAAACCTCTATAAAAATATCGATGCTGTAGTTCATGTACGATTAAGGTCTCAAAGATGAAGTCCTGAAAAACAGCATTTATTTTCAGATGCACCATTGTCAAAGAACACTATTGCAGAACATATTATACCTGAAAACTTAAACTACCTTAAGAAAAATAAAATACATTCTTCTTTTTTTTTTTTTTTGCCTTTTCCATTGTCATTGATGAAAGCAGACATTATTGATGTGGTATATCTTTGCCTTTTTATACAAAATGCCCCTCTTTTTCTCCCAACTTGAGTATCCATGTACCTCCACTACAGCAAGACACTTGTTCCTGTCCCTCTTTCTTATTTTAACCCCTCATCACCTATCACGATCCCACCTTCCTCAATATTACTCCCCGTTCAATTGAGGGGTCTTTCTCTTGCAAGTAACTTAGTGACGTCCCTGGTGTTGATGCCACGTAAAGAGTACCCAGTATACTCAGTAAAGTGGTTGGCGTTAGGAAAGGCATCCAGCCGTAGAAACCACCACAAATCAGATAGTAAGAATACGCACACCACCCGTTTTCGGCGTAACCCTAATCCTAACCCTAACCTTAACCCTAAACCCTAGTTCAGTTCTTTAGCTTGTCAGATCTGTCAAATCATCCAACTCATGCCAGCATCATGGAAAACGAACGCTAAATAGTGATGATGATGGTGTATAATGAATGTGTGTGTGTGTGTGTATTCGTGGGTTACATCCGAGAAAACTAAGACTCAGTACACGAAATGCTGGCGAAGGTAAAGAATACGCACATCCAGTGTTAGGGGTTAGGATTAGGGTTTAGGGTTAAAGTTAGGGTTAGGATTAGGATTAGGGTTACGCCGAAAACGGGTGATGTGCGTATTTTTTACCTCCAGCCGAAATGCTTTAGTATTAAAACATTTGAACACTTGTTATTTATATCAAATATATACACACATGTATGTATATATGTATGTGTATGCATGTATGTAAACATGTGTAGATGTATGTACGTATAAGTTTAGATGTATGCATGTATGTATGCATAAATGTATGTACGTATGTGTGTATGTACGTGTGTGTATGTATGTACGTGTGTGTGTGTATGTATGTATACATGCATGCATGTATGTATGTATGCATGCATGCATGTATGTATGTATGTATGTATGTACGTGTGTATGTATGTATGTATGTACGTGTGTATGTACGTGTATATGTATGTATGTATGTACGTATGTATGTGTGTATGCATGTGTATATGTACGTGTGTGTGTGTGTGGAGCAACATGAGGATTTAAAGAGAAAATATCATACAATGGTTTACCGACATTAAACAAAAGATCGTCTATTGCCTATCATTTTGATCGAACGTATAACAGAGAAATAAACATCATAAAACACTCACAAAGTTTTTCTCTACACAAAGTTTTGACATCAAACAACAGAAACTGTTATCTTTTCCAAAATGTCCAATCCGTCAAAGCGATATCTATCGGGATATTTTGTTTATCGTGTTTTTAAATTTTAATAAAATTTCAAAATATCATTGTAGTTTATATCATGCTATCTTTCATAATATATTTTTGAGGATTAAAATAAAAAAGAAAGTTATAAAGGAAGTCGTCTGCATTAAAAAATACATATCTATAATATATACGGAAACAGCCGAATCTTTCCATTTTCGGCCATTTTGTTGTATATCTGCATATTGTAATATACAATACCGGATATTTATCCGGTTTCCAGAAATTCGGAATTTCCAAAACTCCGGAAATACCGTGCAATGTTTGTATTGGGAAAACAAATCCAGCTTTTGAAGTTGGTTAATATGCATACAGTGTGTTTAATATAGTTTATTCTTTATTTCGTAAAGTAGATTCATAAAATTGAACATATTCTGCTTTTGAATTATATTAATTTGTGCCTGTATCTGTAAAATAAAATCATGTTCTTCACTTTTCTTCGTTTAATTTTCATCCTATAAATATTATACTGTATACATGGTGCAGTATGATATATTTAAGAAGTTTAAGTCGATTAATAAATATCAAACAGACCCTGCTTTTGAAGAGTATTAATTCGAATCTCTTGAATACAATTTTGCTCTGTATTTTTCGTAGTTTATTATCTATTTTACATATATTTAGAATGTCTCCCGAAAACCGAGACACTTCGTGTCTTAAGCTTGCCAGACAATTTATCCGGATCTGTATATAAAATTTTGGCTCTTTACGTTTTGAGTTCAAATTTCGCTGCAGTCATCTTTACCTTTCATCCATTCAAAAATCCATGAAATAGAAAGTATCGATTAACCTCTTTCCCTCAAAACTGGTGACATTGCGCCTAAATCAGAAACCATTATGATTAAATAGACGTCTATGCCGTTTCACGGCCTACTAGAAATTACACCCAATTCACCGTTATTTAAAATTAGGTAGGGACACACTGGATAACGTAGTCCTACATAGCTCCCACCACCAAAGGCGGGATAGTCACGGTTGAAATGTCTTCAAATATACGCTTGCTTAATCAGAAATAATCTGGGGGTAAACAACAACACATAAAATATTGACAGTGTAGTGAAAGAGCGTCGGATGTGTTTTGTATTATTTGCTTCAGCTCTCTACACTTTGAATTCGAATCCTGGCAAGGTCAATTTTGCCTTCGGGGTCGATAAATAAAGTAACAGCCAAGTACCAATTTAATCGACAAGCCCCAGCTCCTGCCCCAAAATTTCAGGCTTTATGCCTATAGTAGAAAGGATAATAATTATTATTATTAAGGCAGCGAGCTGGTAGTATCGTTAGCACGCTGGGCGAAATGTTCAGCGGCATTTCGTTCGTCTTTATGTTCTGAGCTCAAATTCCGCCGAGGTCGATAAATTAAGTATCAGTCAAATACTAGTGTAAAAAGTATGATATAAGTGATAGTTTGTCATAGAGACTTTAGTCTCTCTCTATCACCTTTCAACAGCATTGTATATGAAGAGACATTAGAACAATTAACAACATATTAAAAAGGTTTTATTTATGACTATGATGCTTGGTTTCACAATTCCTGTCATTCTGCTTAGCAGACGCTGATTAAGTTGTAGTTTGGTATTGGAAGGTTAAGGGCTTCCTTGATGCCTACCAGAGAAGCAAGTTGCTATCACCATCGAAGGCATCGAGGTGAAGAGTGCTTCGTTGAGGAGCGGGGAGTTGTCACGTAGAAGGTCTGTCGCTCAACTCTTAAGAAAGTGAAACTCACTCTTTAAGTACCAGTTTTACTACGCATGCACACTCGAGGGGCTTCCGGTGGTGAAGTCCCTTGCGCATGCGCAGAATAGTACTTGCTCAATGGCAGCTATAATTTCGCGCCACTACATGGGAATAAAGTCTCCCTTGGTTTTGCTACGGAATCTGGCATACCATTGTATTACGTGTTGCGTATTCACTCGTGAAAATAATACAAGAAACAAACATTAGAATAACAGCGAGACTTAATTCATCCGCTAAATAATACAGTAGACAAAATAAACACATCACGGATTCTGGTGATTGTACAGTTCATCTATCGTTTGGATAATTCAGCTCTGGCCGTCGTTAGTTACAAGTGCTTCGTTCTAACAGCAGGGAAGTATCATGACTCGCCTTCGTGAAAATCTCTCACCCCTCTATCACAGTTGTTTTGTTAACGCACCATATAGGCAGAGGTAGGCTCCAGTATAGATTCAGATTAGTTGTTGTAGAATGTATCCTCGATCCAATCCCGCGCAATACTTGACCAATCAAAGTACAGGATTCAACCAATGTTCCAAGCTCAAATGATAAGTCAGACGACCAATCATTACAGATTAACGTGTGAGCCTATAAAAAGCTAGTCGACTCCAATATGCTATTATAGAAATTGGTCTCGTTATTATTGAAAGGTAAAATTGACGTCGGCGGTCCTGGGCCAAAATTTGAAACCTGTATAATACTTACAGCTATAATTTACCGAATGATAAAATAAACGTGACGCAGGATCATGCCAGCATTAATTGGGTTCAGTTGGAGAACAGAAAAGGTGTATGAGCTTATGTTTGAGAAAATAGATTATGTATGATCCTGCTTTACCAATTATTGAGTTGGGGAGAAAAAAAACTGAACTGAATTTTATCATCTGCCCGTCGAGGGAAGGTATATTCGATGTAATGGTAGAAATAAATATTTCCTTAAAACTTCATGCTTTGTTCATCTTTCATCCGTTACATTTATTTCTATGTTGTGTAACAAGTTTGATTTCCTGAATCCATAACCTTATTGTTTACGAATGTGGAACGCTGACTTACAAAACAGTCACCTTGTATTTCTACATGACTTTTAATCTATCATCTGTATTATGTTTATTCAATAGTGCATTACAGCCCCCAGTCTGGCTCTCAGAAAACCTTACGCGTGAGTAATTTACAAATAAGTCAAATGAGTGTGTACATGAATACATTTGTATTGGGTTGGTGCATAATTAATGCATCTTTTTTCAACAAATTTTATTCAACAAAAACAATAACATGCAAAAAACATCTTTAAATGATTATTCTAGAGTATATTCACCATCAACTTCAATTACTGCTTCCTATTTGCTTGGCAGATGGTCAGACCGTCATTTAAAGATGTTTTTGTTAAATATTGTTAGTGTTCTTGATGAATAAAATTTGCAATAATTGTGCACCAACCCAATCTAGACATATGTATTTTTCATACACACATACGCGCGCGCACCCACATACATATATAGTACACGTACTCATATATAAACATAGATGTATATATAAATATATATATATATATGTAGTGAAACCACCTCTCTCGGTTATTTATTTACAAATACGAACGTAGCGGGTAACATCTATCTCGCTCACGCCTTGGACCCTGCTGTGTCCATCACCCTGATTGACTCTTATTTGCGCGGCATTTGTCTCCAGTTCTGTTTCGCGCCAGGGTGCATACCGACCAATCGTGGCCATCTAATAAGGTCACGTGAGAGAGTGCTTTTCTGATGGTTCTGGAGCCTCTTTGTACCTATAAATAGCCTGTTTTATTCACACCAGTTTGTCGCGGCTTCTGATCTTCTAAGGTCTGGTCGTTGACCACGTAACACCAACCAGCCAGTTTCCAGCGACGACATCAACACCATCGTTCAACTGTTTACTACAAGCTTCGTCGCCAACGTCAACACGACGTCTCTACGTACACAAGCTACCAACAGCAACCAAACAGCGCCCGCACAGGTTCACTCAATACTGTTGTGAAATATCTTCACCAAGGTTAACAGAACTC
>NC_068992.1:15727746-15728768 GCF_001194135.2 Octopus bimaculoides
ATCTTTAGATCAGGCAATACTTCACCGAGAGGAGATATAAGCTTCTGCTTACTCCTGTCTGAAGTATCGTCCGATACTTCAGACTTATCGTCCGATGAATTTACTTTGTTGACATATCGACAGAATTTTTATACCTTTCAATCAAGTCCGCCTTTCTTCCAGTAACATACTGTCCATATAATCTTAAATATTTCTTTAACTCAGGCACAGTAAGTACTTCGATAGCTGAATCATCAAGCTGCTTTATATCCATGATAAGACGTAAAACAATAACAATGGCGTGGGTTAGCCTCCGGAAGTTTAATTATCTACATGGAGCGCCGCCTAGCCAAGGGAGATAACCTACTTATAGGAAAGCCCTATACTGTTACATTCACATACATATATTTGTATACGCACGCTTTGTTTACATGACGGCCTGTCTTATATTGTGTTTTATTATGTCGCATTCACACTCACACAGACATTCTAGTAGACAACCAATAAAACCTTACTTTTATACATATTTACCGGTTGAGTCGCTCTCTTTTCCTTGCTAGCATTTACTCGCATTTCACATGTGAGTTCTCTTATATTATATTTTTGTGTCGACCGTGCGACGCGTTAAAAGGAGCCTGTTCCATCCGTCACCATTCTCCTTTGGTTCGCACGGTCGTTTTCTACATATATACATACACATATACATATACATTTTGTGCGTATATATATACATGTGTGTGTGTGTGTGTGTGTGTGTATCCTTTACATTAAAGCCTAAAATTTTAGGGGAGGGGACTAGTCGATTACATCGATCCCATCGTTTCACTGGCATTTAATTTATCGACCTCGAAAGGGTGAAAGGCAAAGTCGACCTCGGCGGAATTTGAACTCAGAACGTAGCAGCAGACGAAGTACTGCTAAGCATTTTGCCCTGTGAGCTAAAGATTCTGCCTAATACATATGGTGCTATTAAGTTAGACATAGCCTGGACCATCTTTGGTCGAAACAGCTATGTTACCTAAGTTATATATATATATATATAT
>NC_068992.1:15729138-15730592 GCF_001194135.2 Octopus bimaculoides
AACATCCAGACAGACGATACAAAGAAAACAAGGACGGGTCATTCGGCGTTTTTCTCTCCTCAGTTGAGTTCCAGATTATCTTTGCAATTTCAGCTGGTTATATTTGAGATTGCTTCAATCTGGCCAGTCTGAAGGAAAAACTAAGCTAAGAGCATTAGATTCCTTGGAAGAAAGCAGCCAATGTATACGAAAACAAGGGCGGAAAAAAAGCGGAGAAATGTTACACAAATACAAATGCAAATAACAGGACATAACAACAGGTGTCTTTCGACTAAGGATGAATTGAATTAAGCTGTCGTGTGTGGAAGTAAAGCCTTACGGCAGGGGCATATGATTTGTCGGGCACAGGGAGGAATATAGATGTAGCACGATAGCCGAACCAAGAAAGAAAGGTCACACTTGGCCGAACACCGGTTACGTGGGGAGAGAGAAGAGAGTGAGGTAGAGGCAGAGGGATAGAAGAATTAATGAGGGGCGAGAAAAAAATGAAAGGGACACAATGAAGAGAAAGAGGAGGGAAAGTGAGCATGCAGAGAAGGCCAGAAAATATGAGAGAGGGAGCTTAGTTTTTCCTTGGGGCTGGCCAGATTAGAGCAATCGGTTTGGATGTTTTGCGTTCTTGTCCCATTTTTGTATTTTCTATATATAAAAATATAGCGGCGTACGTACAATTTGGTCTCTTATATATATATATATATATATATATATGTGTGTGTGTGTGTGTGTGTGTGTGTGTGTGTGTTTCCATCTTAGTTACATTTTTCGGCGCTTTCTTCCGTTATTGGACTTATAAAAAATGGTTATTTATCTATATATTGTAATTCTTTATTATTACTTTCTGTATTTTTTATATGTGTATTGTGTATTATTTAAGTTTGATTAGAGAATATTATAAAACTGAAAGGATTTTGTCTTTAATTATTTCGACTGTCCACCTGCGACTGTGATTAAATTGAATAGGAACACTACGCGATGAATATCTAACACCAAACAATCTTAATCTCTATATCTAAGCTGCATTAAACTTTGGCAAGCTTACCTTTACCTATTCTGAATTACTTGAAAGGTGATGTTCTCTTTCCTCTCTTCTATTTGTTAATACGTTGGTTTACCTACCAACGCGCTGTTTCACTTTAAGGATGCTTATTTACCCATCCATGATGATATTTCGACTCTTGTCCGTTGTTTCAAATACGTTTTAGAATTGTCGTTCTAGCCTTTTTTAAACAATCACATATGATTCGTTCCAAAGAATCAACCTTTAAATAAGAATCAACCTCCACAATAACCAGCCTTCAATTTGATTTTCTGTTCCTAGGTTAATCGGAAACGTAGATTGCCGTGCTACGCATAAACCTTCCTTTCTACTAGAGGCACAAGGCCTGAAATTTGGTGGGAGGGGGGGGCAGTCGATTAGATCAACCCCAGTAATTGCTATATATATATATATATAT
>NC_068992.1:15731130-15737843 GCF_001194135.2 Octopus bimaculoides
TATATATATATATATGTACACAGATATGGGTACACGCTCACCTGTTATATATAGGAGAGAGAGAGAGAGAGAGAGAGGTAGAGTGTTATAAGCAATAATATAGGGAGAGTAAACTCCGTTCTTCATAAAAAAAAAAACAGCTGAAGATTAAAAATAATTTGCATTAACCATGCTAGGGTTATAATATCATAATTAGTTTCAGCTGGCGTTGATTTTCACCCCACACCCTTTTTTCTTGTTGTTTTAAAGTGTTCTAAGTCGGTGGACTGAAATACCTCTGACTTCGGAAGCGTGGGTTCGATTCGCGTCCCCTTTGCTTAGGTAAATTTTATTTAGTAGTAAGCTAACCCAGTTTAAAACCATACCAAGTTTGCTTGGGTATCTGAAACGGAGTCTTGTGTGCCATGCGGGGCTTTTCGGATTGAGGCTACCGTCTTGTTTTTCTCCCTCCAATCATAGAAATCCTGTACAGGTCATAAGTACTGTCACAATTCGCAAGTAAAAAGATAAACTTCTCCACGAAACAAAAATCTCCTGAGCCGCTAAATATCGTATTTCATTTGTCCCGCTACGTTTCCTGGGTGTTAGCCGATCGGATAAAATTTTTTAATTTTTTATTTTTATTAATACTTATGTTTTTCAAAACAGTAAATGTCTCAGTCTCGCCTGTTCTACATTTGATTTAGTGGTTTAGTTATATAACAAGATTAACTTGCTTATGACGGAGCACATCAAAAAACACATTTGAAAATTTATTTCTAGTCACACAACTTCGCTTCAACTCATTAAGTTGTTTAGAACAAAATAAAACGTTGATACGTAGCTTGAAACCCTTACATAATTAAACGATAAATCATAATGGTTATATAAAAAGAACTTCCATGTTATTTATTCATTTTCCTTCGACAGTCTTAATTTCATGAATGATTGTTGTTGAAAGAAATAAAGACCGAAACTAGAAATAAGTTTGAGGTGATAGTTATTAAATGTTTGCTTACTACTACAACTACTACTACTACTATTACTACTACTACTACTACTATCAGTAATACCAAGTGTCCCACCTATCGCCGCGCTGCCACCACGACGACCACCATCACCACTTGCTACTACTACTACTGCTGCTGCTGCTGCTACTACTACTACTACTGCTACTACGTTTTGGTGTTGTCACAGTAGTATTTTTTTTCCTTTTTTTTTCCTTCCTCCCTTTTTTATTTCAGTGTGTTTATCCTTTCTGTAGGGGCCACATGTTGACAGAATGGAGAGTAAAAGACAACGGCCACGATCGAACAAGATCGAATTCATCCTCGGAGGTTTATCCTCGTCAGGTGCAGGGATTTTTACTAATCCCCTCGAGGTAGTCAAAACCCGCATGCAACTGCAAGGGGAACTAAAAGCGAAGGGCCTGTACACTGTTCATTATCGTCACGTGTTTCACGCTTTTTTCACCATTGCTAGAAACGACGGTATTCTTGCATTGCAAAACGGTTTAGTCCCTGCACTCTGGTACCAGTTTTTCATGAACGGTGTGAGACTGGGATCCTTTCAGATTTTCGACAATATGGGTTTTACTAGAGGCAAGGATGGCAGGGTTAGTTTCCCTCAAAGTGTTGTAGCCGGTGCCCTAGCTGGCTGTATTGGAGCCGCTGTTGGTAGTCCCTTCTACATGGTGAGTATTGTATTTTATTAACTTCGTCGTTGTTCTGATGTTTTTGATATTATTTTTTCATATTTCGGAGGGTTTTGATTCATACAACGCCTACAAAATAATGCAGTAGTAATTAAATATTTGAGATTCTTTTACTGATCCCCCAATTACTAGTTTGCGATCATACTGGGGTACCATCTTCAAGGGTTTAGTCCGGTCATATCAACTCCATTTAAGTTATTTTTCATCGATCGCTAATTTACAGAGCATAACTGCAGTTTAAGGCCCCATCTTGTAAACTTTTTTTTTTTCATAACACTGAAAAAGTTTCTGCTTTTCTTTAAATGATATTCATTTTCGATGGTGTAGATTATGATTATTTTGGTGGACATTGGAATTAGACACTGAGGGAAAATGGCTGTAACTTTTTTTATTTTTTAATTTTGGCGATTTTCGTTTTCGATAATGTGTTCTATATGTCACGGTCATGCGATTCCCCCTAAAAAACATTTTGGACCCCCCCTTCCCTACACCCCCACCCCACACTTGATATGCTAGAAATAACAGCTAAACGCGGACAATCCAAATCTTGCATTGGTCCAGATGGACTATATGTAATCTGAACCTTTCCCCCCCTTATTTATTTTTTTTTTTTTATGGAATCCCATAATAGTAAGGCGGTGAGCTGGCAGAAACGTTAGCACGCCGGGCGAAATGCTTAGCGTCTTGTCTTTACGTTTTGAGTTCAAGTTCCGGCGAGGTCGACTTTGCCTTTCATCCTTTCGGGGTCGATAAATTAAGTACCAGTTGCGTACTGGGGTCGATCTAATCGACTGGCTCCCTGCCCCCCCCAAAATTTCGGGCCTTGTGCCTAGAGTAGAAAATAATAATAGTAATAATAATAAAATCTAAAATCAATTCAGTATCCATAAAACGTTTTACATATTTGTTCACATTTCAGTCAATATGAGGCACAACTGATGACAGTTGTGACAAACTACTTTAATTAGAGATTTCATCCATTAAAGCAGTTACATGGATTCTTTTTGTCATTTGCTTTTTAATTTGATACAAAAAAAAAAAAACCCCAATATTAATTGACAGAATTAAATCATTCTAACTAGTTGATGACAGCCCTTTAAAAACAGCAGAGGCACATCGTTTAATGGTTAAGGGTGTTGCACTTGTGATCGTAAAGATTGTGGTTTCAATTTCCGGACTGAGTGATGTGTTATGTTCTTTTCACATAGCTCCAGTTCACTCAGCTTGTAAAAGTGAGTAATCCTGTTTTGGGCTGGCATCTCATCCAGGAGGAAGATATACACCACAGAAACCAGAAAACTGGTCCTATGAGTCTATATAATTTGGAAAGGAGATTTAAAAACAGCAGCAGTTTTTATATGATTTTTGCAATTTTTCATTGAAGCTATTGATACGGGGGGGGGGGGGCTAACTCAATATATTTACTTCTGTTTTCTCTTTCATTATGATCACATAACTGAATTCTTACATTCTCAAAAACATGTTATACTAATACTGCTGTATTTGATGGCATAAAAGGCACACAAATATTGCCAGTACCGTGTGACTGTCCCTCGTGCCGGTGGCTCGTAAAAGCACCCACTACACTCTCGGAGTGGTTGGCGTTAGGAAGGGCATCCAGCTGTAGAAACTCTGCCAGATCAGATTGGAGCCTGGCGCAGCCTTCTGGCTTGCCAGTGCTCAGTCAAATCGTCCAACCCATGCTAGCATGGAAAGTGGACGTTATACGATGATGATGATGATGATCCCATCTTCAGCTGTGCATTTTCAAGAAAAATGTTTTTACTACATTAACACATTAGCCGCCACATGTACCACATGTTTATTGCAAACTTCACACAACCGTCCGATGCACCACTGGGGGTACATTTTTCATAATTTGAGAAACTATTTTATTCTTATCTTTGACATGGTTTCGAGGATATTTAACCCTTTTTATAATTTAAACCGGCCATATCTGGCCCCAAATGTTTTATTTGTTTTATGCTCAGACTAGCTGTATTTGGCCTCTCATACATACTCTACAATGTCATTCAAAACCATAAACATTCACATCAAATCTCAAAGCTACAACTTAATGTATGATTTAATTAAAAATCATCATCATCATTTAATGTTCGGAGCTGGCTGAGCAGGAGCCTGCATCATGCTTCTCTGTTGGTTTTGGCATGATCATTACGCTGGATTCCCTTCCTAACACCAACCACTCTGTAAGTTAGTGTATTACTATTCCGATATGAAGAGGTACAATGGTATCTGATGACTAGCAACTATTGTGGCTACTAGCATAAAACAGCAACTGCAGTACAACGGCAGTCACATATCACACCAGTGGGAGGAACCCACTTTACAACAGCCATCTAGGAAAGGCATCAAGCTGTAAAAATCCTGTCAAAACAGACACAGAAGTCTGGTGCAGGCTTCTGCCTGGCCGACTCCTATCAAACTCTTGACCCACACCCATGCCAACACAGAAGGTGGACGTTAGATGATGATGATGATCATATTAAGTTATAACATTTCTGATGATGACAGATTGTCAAAACTTGAAACTTTTAATCACTGTCAATAAAGTTACCAGTAACATTTGACTCTACGCATATATTGAGTTCTTCCTTCAGTTAATATTCACGTATCAGTTTACTGAAATTTTGCTTGGAGGAAAGTCTTGAATTTCTAAATGTTGTTGAAATTTCACTTGCCGTAAAGGAGTTCCTTGACCCCCTGATGTAGAAGTTTCTTTGTTGGTTCACAATTAATGGTGAAGGAATGTAGCTTAGTGGTTGAGGTATTTTGCTCATGGTCGTGATCTCATGTGTTTGATTCCCAGTGATGCATTGTGCCTTAAGCAAGATACTTTATTTCATGTTCTCCTGTTCACTCATCATCATCATCATCGTTTAACGTCCGCTTTCCATGCTAGCATGGGTTGGACGATTTGACTGAGGACTGGTGAAACCGGATGGCAACACCAGGCTCCAATCTGATTTGGCAGAGTTTCTACAGCTGGATGCCCTTCTTAACGCCAACCACTCTGAGATTGTAGTGGGTGCTTTTACGTGTCACCGGCACGAAGGCCAGTCAGGCAGTACTGGCAACAGCCACACTCAAATGGTGTATTTTATATGCCACTGGCAAAAAATGAGTTGTACTTGTAATTCAAAGGACCAGCCTTGTCTTATTTTGTGTCTGCTGAATCTCCCTACGAACTATGTTAAGGGTACTACGTGTCTGTGACGTACTCAGCCACTTGCACTTTAATTTCACGAACTGGCTGTTCTGTTAATCGAATCAACTGGAACCGTTGTCTCCATAACTGACGGAGAGCCAGGCATGGTTAGATAATACGTCAAGATATCTTCATTCCACACACCGTTAGTATTTGTATCACCTTTCTTTCTCCTTTTCATTCTGTTTGGCATGTAAAAAAAAAAGAAAAAAACAAAACTTCAAATACTGCCACCACCACCACCACCATCACCACTACCATCATCATAATCATCATATGCTGACGTCTACCGTGTAAAAATGAAATGAAAGTACAAAACAGCAATATAGTATCATATTACACACAATTAATGAAGGTCAAAATTTGCAAATGCTATAAAGTAATATAGACTTTTAAGAAACTTAGGCATCTTTAACATTTCCTGTCTCTCCACAGTAAATCAAGTTTTGTTGGCATGACTTACTTCTTTTCTGCATGCTGGCATGTGTTAGATGGTTCAACGATGAATATGTAGAACAGGTTATGTAAATTATTTAGCTCATGGCATGCAGTATATTTCTATTTCTGTGATGAGGATACACTGTTTCCATGGGGTGCAAATAAATTAGCCTTTTTAATATAGGTACAAGGCTTGGATTTTGTGGGGAGGGGCACAGTTGATCACATTGACCTCAGTGCACAACTGGTACTTAGTTTATCGACCCTGAAAGGATGAAAGGCATAGTCAACCCTGGCGGAATTTGAACTCAAAATGTAGCGGCAGGTGAAATACTGCTAAGCGTTTTGCCTGGCATGCTAACGTTTCTGCCAGCTTGCTACCATTGCCCTAGAGATAATAATAGTCCTTTCTACTTTAGGCACAAGGCCGGAAATTTGGAGAGGGGGGACAGTCAATTACATCAATCCCAGTACTCAACTGGTACTTAATTAATTGACCCTGAAAGGATGAAAGGCAAAGTTGACCCTGGCGGAATTTGAACTCAGAACGTAGCGGCAGACGAAATACTGCTAAGCATTTTTTGTCCAGCATGCTAACGATTCTACCAGCTTGCCGCCTTTGTCCTAGAGATAATAATAAAAATAATAACTTGTACTCTGTTGTTATAACAAGGGTTCCAATGGATCTGATTGATGGAACATCCTGCTTGTGAAATTAACTTGCATGAGGTTGAGCACTCTATAGACAGTCATATTCTTAACCCTTTCATTACATGACCCCCCCCCCCCCGGCATGGGTGTGCCAGTTTCGTGACACTAGCATCTGCCACAACTATGACCTCACTTGGGTTGATGGGTCTTCTCAAGCACAGCTTATTGCCAAAGGTCTCAATCATTTGTCATTGTGTCTGTAAGGCCCAGCACTCAAAAGGTGCTTTATATATATAAATAATATATAAATATATGTATGTTCTTGGAGATATAGGTAGAATAACTGATGCAAGATCAGAGATGATGAAAGAAAGAAAAGAGGGAGGAAAGTATAGAGAAAGAAGAAGAAAATAAAAATAAAAGTCATGCTTATGTATTTGTTTTGCTAGATTCCTGATGTGATATCATGTGCTGGAACAGATATTGTTATACTTTTGGGGATGATCATTTGTTTTTCTTTTTGTGGACAGCTTTAGCATTGTTCCATTTTCTTCAATCTTTTGTCATGCATCCTGTGGGAGGGAGAGAGAGTCTCTGAAGAGGTCACTGGATGTGTGACAACAAAAGATTTAAGACAATGGACACGAAAATGAGAACAGTAATAAAGCTGAAGTGAAGGAGTATATATAGTACCTGTGCTTA
>NC_068992.1:15738270-15740156 GCF_001194135.2 Octopus bimaculoides
ACACACACACACACACACACACATGCATAAGAGAGAGATACAAGGTCCAAGTACAAAGTGAATATGAGACAGAATAGGAAGTGCCCAGAGTGAAAACTCTGTGACAGATGATTCAAAATAGTGAATGAGCTGGATGCAAAGGATACCAGTTCTGTGTTGGGGGAAAAGTGGAGAAAATAGATAAGTTGTGGGGGAAGGCTTAACAGAGCTTCATATGCTGAGATGGGCAGGTCTTCTCAAGCACAATGTAACACCATTCACCTTGGTCCCTCTGTGTCATCTCCTCCCAGAGGCTCAACATCTTGAGGTCAGTCTTCACCACTTTGTCCCACCTCTTCCTAGGTTTACCTCTTCCACATGTTCCTTTCATGTTTAGCAACCAGTGCTTCTTTATACAGCTTTCCTCATAGATCCACATGACATGACCATACCAGTGCAGTCTTCTCTCTTGCAGACCACATCTGATGCTTCTTATTGTCCAATTTTTCTCTAAGTCTGTACTTTGTCATATATGCACACTTTGTCATGACATTGCATATATTAAACAAGTTTCTGCATATCCTCTGCATTTACAACCCAAAATTCACAGCATTTCTGTTTGTACATAGACATCATACAATCTACCTTTCATTCTGAGAGAGGCCGTTTACTACCAAGGAAAGTAATAGCTCCCTAAACTGACTCCTTGTTGTTACTCTAGCTACTATATAGTTTAAGAACATCCTATTCTATTGCTAATTAGGTCATCTAGATAACGGATGCTACTTTTAGGGATCCTCCCAGACATTTGAGATAATCTAGTTCGCATGCACTCTTAGTATTTAGTGCAAATCCACATTTAGCACATATAAAAATCTGCTTTCACTATCATCTTGCCTGTGATTCCACTGTACATCTTGTGATCTGATAGTTTATACAGTATACACTCTATGGAATTCTCCCATGCTCCTTTTCTAGATATTGAAGAAGGACATTTTCCTGATGGTATTGGGGTCCTGTTTGTTTCCTTACTAATACTTTAAACTTTGTTGAAGTAACTTTGAGGCCTCTTCATTCCAGCTTTTACTTCTCTGCCTAGACCTTCTCTAATCTTGCTACAGATTTAGCGAAGGGAACTGGTCGATTACATCGACCCCAGTGTTCAACCCATTTGTATTTCATCGATCTCGGAAGGATGAAAGAGAAAGACCACCTCGGCAGAATTTGAATTCAGAACATAATGACGGACGAAATTCCGCTGAGCGTTTTATCCGGCGTGCTAATGATTCTGCCAGCTCGCTGCCTTATCTTCAAGGCTTTAAATAATAGCATGTAAATATTGGCTAAAAAAACCCTCGGAATAGAAAAAGTCGAAGGGTGCTTGTCTCTCAATAGAAGATGTGGGTTTGCGTCCCACAGGTAACCTCCAACATTTTTTATCCAAAGTTTTTTTCACCAATATTTATATGATATAAAGTGGTGAGCTGGTAGAATAGTTAGCACGCAAGTACCAGTTAAACACTAGGGTCAATGTAATCGATTTTTCCCTCACCTAAAATTGCTGGCCTAGTGCCAAAATTTGAAATCAATATTTACACGCTATCATTTATAGCTTTATCTGTTTCAAGTTCCACCGTTAAAAACATACTATTTCACGTCTCCCGTAGTTTCTAAACTCTTATGACGTAAAAAAGAATATTTTATTTTCAATTGAAGAAAATTACAATGAGACCAAAGCTGTCTCATGTTTTCCTCTCTCTCTCTCTCTCTCTCTCTCTCGCTCTCTCTTTTTGCCATAGCAACAGTTGGTCACAAAGTATTGTTTACTTAAAACAGTGTATTTTTATTTATCTTTGTCTCGTGTGGGCGATAAAGTAATGGTGTCTAAAATTCTATTTGATAGGAAT
>NC_068992.1:15740166-15746664 GCF_001194135.2 Octopus bimaculoides
CTATTTGATAGGAATTATGTCTACGCTATCAGTGGTAAAATCAGGTGTTAATAAATTCTTATTTTTCTTTTAATTTTTCGTTTTATGTCACAGAAAAAATGTTTGTTTTGCAGAATAGCTAATGTACGAAGAAAAAAAAAAAAAAAAGCAAACAGACGAAAAACAACGAAAATAAAATCCCTGCCCTAATGAAAGATAAGATGAAGGGGGAGACGGGGTATTAAGAATTTTAAAGGATGCAAATTGCTAGTGTTTCAGAATGTCTGGAATACAATGATATAATGATAAAGAAAGTGGTCACTGTTGTAGGTCATACGTTTAGAAAGACATTAAAAAGGTTTTCCTTATAAAAGGCTTTTTGTCATTGTTTCGAAGGGCAGGATACAAACACAATTGGAGTAAAGCCCCAAATGCCGACAAAAACCCAAAAATAAAACGGAGAAAATCTTGCTTAAGTGGGGCAGCTATTTCAAAAGTCTACCCCTCACCCATATTGTTTTATTCTTTTACCTGTTTCAGTCATTTGACTGCGGCCAAGCTAGAGCACCGCCACGAAGGGTTTTAGTCGAACAAATCGACTCCAGGACTTATTTTCTTAAATCTAGTACTAATTCTATCGGTCTCTTTTGCCGAACTGCTAAGTTACAGGGACGTAAACAACGCCTGTACCGTTTGTCAAGCGATGATGGCAGAGACAAACTGAGACACGCAGAGAAAAATACATACATACATACATACATATGCACTTTAATCACATTCAAGAATATAAGTACGTGTTTCAGCACAACACATGCAGAGTCAAAAAGAAACACTACCTTTCACCGGCACTGCGTGAACGACAGTACTGTCTCTCCCTAGCGTGAAGCTTCCTATCTCAGATACGTGAGCATGTTCACAACAGCCAAACACTGCATCGATGGAACTGTGAAGCGCCCAGTTCTATACAAGGATTTATGTATTTTTTTCATAAACTAGGGGATGGCTTCTGACATTAAGCTTAAGGATTATATAATGTACAAGTATAAAGAAAGAATTAAAGAAAAAAGGACTCATTATATTGAATGTTATCGATAATATTGAGTGGAAATAGGGGGTGCTGCAGTTACGTAGTGCCTATATACGAGTCGCCACTGCCTGAAAAATAATCTGTAGGAGAAAACTTCATTAAAAAAACACCCGTTTTCTGAAAGTTCTGAAGAAAGATAGTTGATGCGTGTGAATTATCCGAAACTCCTCTTACCACTCCTTCCCAAAATGTTTTTCACTAAAAATTCCAATATGATCGGAGTCTACTCCCCCTGAAACGTATTTGTAGAAAATTCCATTAATAAATTATCCATTTTTCAAAAAATTGTGAAGAAACACAATCGGGTGGCTTGTGGTGGAGCTCGTGCATGCGTGCGCACACACATCATGGTGTCGATCTGACTATCGGATGTTGTTACACATCGCTGATCACAGTGCACTTCGCATCGTTTTAGCTTTCGAATGACGCCACCTCGTTGCTAGTTAGGTGAGCAGTCCAATATTATCCCTGATCGGAAGGTCATTCCGTCACAGGGTCAGCCTATTTACAGCTGAGAAGACACGGACAACGTGAAATGAAGTGTTTTGCTCAAGAACACAACGCGCTGCCCCGTCCCGGAATTGAACCCATGAAAATCTAGCGATCGTGAGTACAATACCTTAACCAATAGGCCACGCGCTTTCCACTCACAGACACATACACACTTACGTATGTTCTTTATGTATGTATGTATCTGTCTGTCTGTATTTTGAAGTTATACTTGTCAGGCAATTGATTTGATCTGAGACTAAGTGTTGAAACTGAAACAATTACAGCGTGGAAGACACATATGTACCATCCAAAAACACACACAAAAACTGTTAGTTTGACTTAAATATTTATTAGTTAGCATCGACATTTTTGTCGCACCAATTTCACTGAACTTTGTTCTTGTCCAGGTCGCAGTTCATACGACGAAAATGTTGATACCGAATAATAAATGTTTAAGTGAATCTAACAGACTGTGTATTTCTGAACAGCAAGTTCATGTCTCCCACGCTATAATTGTTATCCGTAATACATGAATACAAACAGACAGGCATGCACACACACACACACACACACACACACACACACACACACACACACATGCACACACGCACGCACGCGTAAGCGCGCATATATGCATATGTATGTGTGTGTGTGTGTATGCATACATATGTACGCATCTGTGTGGAGGCGCAATGGCCCAGAGGTTAGGGCAGCGAACTCGCGGTTTCGATTCCCAGACCGGGCGTTGTGAGTGTTTATTGAGCGAGAACACCTAAAGCTCCACGAGTCTCCGGCAGGGGGTGGTGGCGAACCCTGCTGTACTCTTCCACCAGAACTTTCTCTCACTCTTACTTCCTGTTTCTGTTGTGCCTGTAATTCAAAGGGTCAGCCTTGTCACACTGTGTCACGCTGAATATCCCCGAGAACTACGATAAGAGTACACGTGTCTGTGGAGTACTCAGCCGCTTGCACGTTAACTTCACGAGCAGGCTGTTCCGTTGATCGGATCAACTGGAACCCTCGACGTCGTAAGCGACGGAGTGCCAACACACACGTACGCATCTGTAAGGAATTAGAGATGATGTGAGGAGGTGATGACATCACAATAGTATTACGTCTTTTTGAGATAAACTAATTCGAATCCAGCTCTGGATCTTTTTGATTTTTTGCTTAATCTTCCTTTATAAAAAGGAAAAACGCTCCAGCAAAATTTCATCTCTGTATTCTGAAACCAGCATTTAACTTTTAAGTTATTTTACTAAATTCATTATATTCAAAGCTTGTTGAAAGCCAGATAGTATATTTCAACAGAAAGCTGAGACCCAAACAGCAAAAGTAATCTACATATTCTTCTGATTTGAATTGAACGTACAGACAGATATGGCTATGATTAGGGCTCCAAAGAAATCTCCATCGTTGGATTCAGTTTCTTTAGAGACGATGACGCCATCATCTTCGTCATCGTCAAAAGTCAGGGTCAGTTTAGGAGAGCGTGTGACTCGACGTTTCAGGAAGATTTTTCTGTTATGTTCTAAGAAAAGGAATTCTGTTGCTGTTGATCCAAACTACACGAATGCTGAATCAAATGGAATCGCTTCTGAACTTACGTCACACAAAGGAAATATAGTTCCAAGAAGATGTAGATGTGTCAGTTGCAGATTCAAACCTCACAAAAGGGTTAAATTCGCTCCGGAATTGGAGACAGTTTTGAACTTGGACGAAGGAGACAATGAATGTATAGCAAACAGATTGTGAGGAACCAAAACCTAAGGAGAAAGAACGGCGGAAGATGGAAACAGATGTTTGCAAAAGAAGACTGTCAAGTTATGCTCATGCGCTGGTAGTACTTGGAAACAGGAACCTATAAAGCTATTGGCCAGGCAGTTCTTGGTGAAGCAAGCTTATTGTGGAGCATACTCATGTTAGACAAAGCTTACGAACACTAATGCAGGTGGCTTCCAGTTGTCACAAAATGTCGACTGAAGCCAATCTACATCATAAGGTCAGTAATACCTTCTGGCTTTACCATTTCAAGTTTAGTGCTGCAACAGGCACCGAGAAACCGTATACAAGAAGCTAAAGAAGGAAGAAGAGATGCAGATGAAAAAAGCGGGGAAAAACACTCCATCGAAAAAAAAACAAAAAACGTTGATGGTAAAAAAATGGATAAATAAATTATTAGGGAAACCCTTGGACATTCCAAGTGTTTTTGCCATTGAAAATTGAAAACGATGTAGTTGTGTTTATGAGGATAGACTAGAGTGAATGGCAAGCAAGAGAAAGAGCGGGAGAGCAAAGGGGGAAACGAAAGGGGATAGAGGAAAAGAACAAAGAAATATCAAGGAATAAGCATTAACACTGCTTCCACCAGCAACGCCAGGGAAAGTGTTTACTTCGGAAGTAAACCACTCAACTTGGAGAAAGCCTTTTTGACAATTTCTCGCCCTCTTATCTGGTGGCCACTATAGAACCTAGGTGTAGATGAATGGCTGGTGAGAGCCACTTTAGCCATGTACAGGAGTGCGTTCAGTAATTTGAAAGTTGGCAACATTTAGTGCTCTAGGGTTCAGTTATCGTTTTACCTTCTATTCATTATTGTCTTCCAAGACTACAACAGAAGTGTAAGATCAGGTTGCTGTTGGAAGTCTTACATTAATAACCCTTCAGCTGAATACAGTTACTGCTGTTTTTGTAAACAATAATTTTTGCCGGTGTCAAGATCGTTATTCCCTGTTAATTATATCGTTATTCCCTAGTAAGGGTTTTAGGGTTAGGGTTCGGGTTTTAGGGTTAGGGTTATGACTTACAGGGTTTTAGAGTTAGGTTATGGCAGAAATAATCATAACCCTAACTCTAAAACCCTAACGCTAAAACCAATACAAACGCACGAACGATGTTATAAATAAGAGTACCGCCGATAGTTGTTGACAAACAACGGCACTAATTTTATTCAAGGGAAAAGATCCCTTTACACCGCTAGAATATGTTGTTTATATTTCATAGCAGTAATTGTTTTCACCTCAATAGACGTCAGTGATTAGTTGAAATTACCGAAATACGACAATTTTTTACATGAAATAACTTCGAATACAAAATTTTTTATCTGTTCTATAACACAAAATATACAAGTATACGAAGTTTTAAAGTGTTTCGGTACCAAAAAACACTACATAAAACATAAATGAAAAGTGGTGCCCGTCAATTCAGAAGGATCCTGTGTCTGTGTCCCCCAACATCCCTTGAAAACCGATGCCGGTGTGTTTACGTCCCCGTAACTTAGCGGTTCGGCAAAAAGAGACCGATAAAATAAGTACTAGGCTTACAAAGAATAAGTCCTGGGGTCGATTTTCTCGACTAGAGGCGGTGCTCCAGCATGGCCACAGTCAAATGGCTGAAACAAGTAAGAGTTAAAAGAGTATATGAACACACACACACAAAATATCGGATCTTTCTGATTTGACGGGCAACACTTTTCATTTATGTTTTATGTAGTGTTTTTGGTACAATTTTTTGTTAAGAAGGCTAAGAGAAAAAGTTGTTTTATATGACACATTCTACCAGTATCCCAAGTTTGAAAGTGTTTCGTTAAGAAAACAAGTGGTGCCCGTCAAATCAGAAAGATCCAACATATCTTCTTAGACTGACTAATCGCAGAATATCAGAAACAAAATGTTTTTCGTTGGTAAACAAATAGTACAACAGCGAATTGGAAAAAAAAACAAAATAAAAAGAAATAATTGATACATAAAAGCAATACTGGAGTTGAAGTATGCCAACGCCTGTAATAAGTCATATTTATCTGTCCGCCTGCCTGCCTGTCTTTGTTTGTTTGCTTGTTTGTTTAGGTGTGTATAATTGTTTTATTCGCAATGTGAACATTTTAAGAATGACGCGAAAGAGAAAGATGCGTTTGTACTGAAGTAATTTCTCTCGTAAACAAACACCGGCAACCCGTTATTAAAGTACTTGAAATAAACAGGCTTCTTATGATGTAATAATATATTTTAAGATGTAAACAATTACATAAAGTGTGTGTGTGTGTGTGTGTGTGTATTACTTTTTGGTATTGTTTATCAATTCATTGAAAATAATGAAACATTAACTGAAGCGGTGTGGGTGAGGTGGGGGCTCTGTGCGTTTATTCTTTCATTCTTTTATACGTTCCAGCCCTAAGGGTGTGGCCATGCTGGAGAACCGCCATTTAGTGGAGGAAAATTTATTGAAAATATTAAAACGGTCAGAACATAAGTTCTGCCTTTAATAACTTATTCAACCATCAAAGATGTAATTTTAATTCTTAGTCACATCAATATTATGTACGTACGTACGCACGCACACACACACACACACATACACACATACACACACACACACGACAAGCTTCCTTTCAGTTTCCGTCTACTAAATCCTCTCGCAAGGCTTTGATTGTTCTGGGGCAATAGTAGAAAAAAACTTGCCCAAGGTACCACATAGAGAAACTGAACTTGGAACCATTCAGTTGGGAAACAAACTTCATATCACCATCCACTCGTCCCCTTGGCTACTTTGTGGGGAATTTCTACCTATTCCTTTCTACATATCGAACCATTTCCGTGATGTTAGCAGCTTCCTGTCTGTTTTCTTACTTACTAATGCTTTAATCGGATTAAAATGGATTAGACATGCATAAACATTTTGCACCATTCAATATTTACTGTGCTTGAATGAAATAGCGAAGGAACATCTGTCACCGTGTCTAATGTATATTGACAGATTTATATATTTGTTGACATACAATGTGTGTATTAGAGAGAGAGAGAGAGAGAGAGAAAAAGTGCGCACATGTGTGAGAGAGTGCGTGTGTGCGCGCACGCATACCTATGTATGTATGTATATATGTATGTATATATGTATGTATATGTATGTATATATATATATGTGTATGTATATATGTATGTATA
>NC_068992.1:15746674-15747663 GCF_001194135.2 Octopus bimaculoides
ATATATATATATGTGTATGTATATATGTATGTATATGTATGTATATATATATATGTGTATGTATATATGTATGTATATGTATAAATGTATTTTTTTTTGTTTCAGTCTTTTTGACTGTGGCCATGCTGGAGCACCGCCTTTAGCCGAGCAAATCGACCCCGGGACTTATTCTTTGGATGCCTAGTACTTATTCTATCGTTCTCTTTTGCCGAACCGCTAAGTGACGGGGACATAAACACACCAGCATCGGTTGTCAAGCAATGCTAGGGGGACAAACACAAACACATATATACGACGGGCTTCTTTCAGTTTCTGTCTACCAAATCCACTCACAAGGCTTTGGTCGTTCCGAGGCTATAGTAGAAGACACTTGCCCAAGGTGCCACGCAGTGGGACTGAACCCGGAACTGTGTGGTTGGTAAGCAAGCTACTTTCCACACAGCCACTCCTGTATGTATATATATAAATATGTATATATATGTATGTATGTATATGTATATATATATCTTTATTATAGAACTCACCTTATAAAGCTGACAATTGTTTCTTTTACATTAATATATGTATATTAATGTGTGTGTTTGTGTGTGTGTGTTTGTGTGTGTGTGCAGGCATAGGTATGTAGAGCCTAACTAAGGGTATTGTGAAAGGCCTGGTTGGAGGTCCAATCTTCCAAGTTCTTTTACAGGGCTTAGGAAAACCGAATGACTGTTGCAATGTTTGTGTGAATCTGAGAGGAGATTATATGTTGAATAAAATCATTATTAACTGATCCTCTTGTATTTTCCTTTACCCAAAGCAAGAAACTTGTCAGCATGCCCTTGTATATTGTGCTTAAAAGAACACGGCAGTGTATCAGTAGCTGACGGATAGTGTTCAACATTCATCATCATCATCATTTAACGTCCGCTTTCCATGCTAGCATGGGTTGGACGATTTCACTGAGGACTGGTGAAACCAGATGGCTACACCAGGCTCCAATCTGATTT
>NC_068992.1:15747673-15749093 GCF_001194135.2 Octopus bimaculoides
GGACGATTTCACTGAGGACTGGTGAAACCAGATGGCTACACCAGGCTCCAATCTGATTTGGCAGAGTTTCTACAGCTGGATGCCCTTCCTAACGCCAACCATTCCGAAAGTTCAGTGGGTGCTTTTACGTGCCACCGGCACGAAGGCCAGTCTGGCGGTACTGGCAACGGCCACGCTCAAAATGGTGTATTTTACATGCCACCCGCACACGAGCCAGTCCAGGGGCACTGGCAACGATCTCGCTCGAAAGTCCTTACACATGCCACGGGTACAAGTGCCAGAAAGGCGAAGCTGGGCACAGATGCCATCACGATTTCGCTTTCGATTGGCGACGGAATTGCCAAATCTGGATTTCTGTGTCTTTGTGAGTCATGTGTATGTGTGTGTGTGTGTGTGTGTCTGGCCCAAATATTCTACCTGTTTTATTTTCAAACTTTCCAGATCTGGTTTCTTACACCTACCCTTCGATGTCATTCTAAAAATAAACAGTCACATCATTGAAATCTCAAATCTATGAGATAAAGCACAGTTTATTCAAAGCAATATGAATAAATTTGAATAAATGTGAATTTAAATTTGACAGAATAATCTGGAAACTAAATAGTTAAACTGTTGACCTGACATGATTAGTACATTAGGTAATATGCTGACCGTATGCAAATTAGCTTTTCAAAACTGATGTAACGATCAAATGAGCACACTACATCATATGAAATATAGAAAATTCCAGCAAGTACACCACTATCAAAAGTGAATTAACACAATTTGTGTGTCTCAAGTCCACTTACCTGGTGCAGCTCCTATCAAACCATCCAACCCATGCCAGCATGGAAAATAAATATTAAATAAAGTACATTATTTACATTTGACAGATATTTGTTCTCATCTTGTTTGTTGTTAAAACAACATTTCGACTGATATACCCTCCAGCTTTTATCAGGTGTCTTGGGGAAATTTCGAACCTGGGTCCTCATTCCTAAGGTATTTTTCGATATTGTTGCTATTATTATTATTCAGATCACTGCCTGGAATTGAACTTGGCATCTTGGGGTTAGTAGCCTGCACTCTTAACCACTACACCATATGCCTGTTGAGGATGATAATGATATATAAATATATATATATAAACACACACACACACACATATATCCGTATATATATACATACATACATACATACATACATATATCATCATCATCATCATCATCGTTTAACGTCCGCTTTCCATGCTAGCATGGGTTGGACGATTTGACTGAGGACTGGTGAAACCGGATGGCAACACCAGGCTCCAGTCTAATTTGGCAGAGTTTCTACAGCTGGATGCCCTTCCTAATGCCAACCACTCAGAGAGTGTAGTGGGTGCTTTTACGTGTCACCCGCACGAAAACGGCCACGCTCGAAATGGTGTCTTTTATGTGCC
>NC_068992.1:15750285-15754874 GCF_001194135.2 Octopus bimaculoides
GTGTCCCCTTCTTCTTCTTGTTTTTCCCAGCCTCTTCCTCCCATCCCCTTCCCTCCCTCCTCATCTCCCCTTCTCTTCTTTTTCTTCTTCCTTTCTTCTTCTTCTTCTTCTTCTTCTTCTTCTTCTTCTTCTCTACCTCCCCTCCCCTCTCATCCCCCCCATCCCCTCCTCAACATTATAACCAGCATCACTATCACTACCTCCAACAAAACAACCCCCCCACCATCACCACCACATCTGTCTATCTATCATCATCATCATCGTCATCATCACCATGACATAACTCTATCCATGTTGTGTGTTTGCAAAGACTTTGTTTTGATCTTGTCTGTCAAGTGCAACATCAACAGAAGAATCTGATGAAGATGCTGCACCTTACACATAATACACTGTAATAACATCAACAACAACTAGAGCATCATTTACAGCTATCCTTGACTATATTGTTCAACTGGTTGTTTTGGTGTGTTTTTGTGTTGTATTAAGCACACACATACACACACACACACACACATGCAAGCACATGCACACACGTACACACATGCAAGCAGACACACACACACACATGCAAGTACATACACACACATATGCAAGCATACACATGCAAGCACACACATACATGTCAAAGAATGAGTCCTGGGGTCGATTTGCTCGACTAAAGGCAGTGCTCCAGCATGGCCACAGTGAAATGACTGAAACAGGTAAAAAAAAGATATATATATATATATATATGTATATACCTGCATACATGCGTATTTTCATGCGTAATCCACATGGACAAACGCATATGCATAAATGTATATAAATCATGTTGACTCAACACACCCTCATACATAATTCACATGCACAAACATACGCATTTATACACACACACACACACACACATATATATATATATATATATGTGCATATCTCTATCTGCACTTTTGTGCACACGCATGCATAGGCGACATATTAATAGTCTTCCTCTCACATTACATGACCTACCTGACTAAGTATAGTTCAAAACCAACCACAATTACACTCCTACCACCCCTCCCACACAATTCGTAATTCTCCTCTGAAGGTCAATGTAGATTTCATTAAATACATATTTGTGTTATCCTGCTTTCTGTTCATGTTAAATGACTCTGAAATATATATGTACAGATACATAAATAGATACATACCGTGCATACTAGTGTAGAAGTCAAATTTTTTTAGACCATTTTTTTAATGTCAAATTTATGGGGTCGTGACTATTACACAGATACTACTTTTGAGGGGCTGAAATTCAAGCTAGAGTCCGAAGTACCGTATGAGCAGCAGAAGCTAACTGATCCCGAAGAGAATAAAAGCAAAAAAAAAAAACACAATTGCAGTAATATTACCAATTCTATGCATCAAAACTCACGTCCTAGTAAGATCTAAAGGTCACATGGGAACCACTGATCTAGCGATTAATTGAATGATTTTAGGCTTACCAAAGTCAGATAGTGGCATTTGCCAGTGTTCGCCAACAAGTGTATGATGCATGCGTTTATTGTACTTGAAGATGTATGCAGGCTTACAGCATATCTTGTGCATACGTTTTAGTAATGGTGATGTAGCACCCATCAACAGATGTGTGGTGCTCGCTATTAAATGGTGTTTCACTATAAGCACTAGGTTAAGTACCTTCACTAGTGGTCACAGTGTTGTACTCATGAAATCTATGGAAACCTCATACCAATATCCCTCAAAAGACACACAGAAAAATCTATGGAAATTTGATACCAATATTCCTGAAGCTAAAGCAGAAACAGCTACAATTTGCTGGCCGCTGTCATCGAGCAGGGAAAGAGATTATCTCATCCCTGCTCCTATGACATCCCTCTGGAAGTATTTTCTCCAGGAAACTGACATTTCCGGATACTATATCTCTCGGGACTCAGGGCTGGATATTAGAGATCTGAACACAACAATGCAGGTCCGTGTGGAAAGGGATTGTCAATGGAGTTCCGACCAACCATAGGTTGGTTGAAGGATAATGATGACTCATGATTGTAAGATCATGGTTTCAATTCCCAGCCCTGGTGGTACGTTATGTTTTTGGAGCAAAACACTTCCTTTCATGTTGCTTCAGTTCACTCAGCTGTAAACGAGTAGCCCTGTGACTGACTGGCTCCAGTTCAAGGAAAAAGTAGGTGACTGGCTCTGTGAACTCTAGGACAGCTGTGTCCAGGGGTTGATGATCATGATTCCTCATCATAGGTGCAGGCCTATGGTAATGTGTGGTAAGACGTTTGCTCACCCAACTTCATGGTTCCAGGTTCAGTCCCACTGCATGACACCTTCAAGTAATTGTCTTCTATCTTCTACTATAGCCTTAGGGCGACCATAGCCTTGTGTGAGGATTTTGTAGGCAGAAACTGAAAGAAGGCTGTTATATATATATATATATATATATATATATGTATTGATATGTTTGTTGTCTTGATGTAATTTTATGTTATGTGTTTTTATGTATTTATTATGTTCATGTAAATCATAAATTTAAAATGATTATCTAAATTTTTTGTCTCTTCTTGTACCAAGTTATATAGCGTCTAATGTCTCGGGTTTGACCTGAGCACTTCCAAGCAATTATGTAAAAACAAACTTTTTCGAAAGGAAAAAACAATATTTATATGTATATATTTATATGTATATAGGCGTAGGAGTGGCTGTGTGGTAAGTAGCTTGCTTACCAACCACATGGTTCCGGGTTCAGTCCCACTGTGTGGCACCTTGGGCAAGTGTCTTCTACTATAGCCTCGGGCCGACCAAAGCCTTGTCAGTGGATTTGGTAGACGGAAACTGAAAGAAGCCCGTCGTATATATGTATATATATATATATATATGTATGTGTGTCTGTGTTTGTCCCCCCCAACATCGCTTGACAACCGATGCTGGTGTGTTTACGTCCCCGTAAATTAGCAGTTCGGCAGAAAGAAACCGATAGACTAAGTACTAGGCTTCCAAAGAATAAGTCCTGGGGTCGATTTGCTCGACTAAAGGCGGTGCTCCAGCATGGCCACAGTCAAATGACTGAAACAAGTAAAAGAGATATCCTCCTCCCCCTCCTCATCATCATCATGGGTTGGACGGTTTGACTGAGGACTGGTGAGCCAGAGGCTGCACCAGGCTCAATCTGATCTGGCAAAGTTTCTATAGGAAGGGCATCCAGCTGTAGAAACTTTGCCAGATCAGATTGAGCCCGGTGCAGCTTCTGTTATGAGTTTTTTTTTAACCGTTCTTCTTGTTGATTATTTTTCAGGTAAAGACCCAACTCCAGGCTCAAGCAACCGAAGTGATCGCCGTAGGCTATCAACACAAACATTATGGCTTGATTCAGGGATTAACTAATACTTACAGAGACTTTGGAATATGTGGTTTGTGGCGAGGTGTTAGTGGGGCCCTTCCCAGGGTCACGATAGGATCTGCTATTCAGTTGTCAACATTCTCCACATCGAAAGCTTTCATTGTCAACACAAAGGTACGGGAATTATTGTCATCAGTTTTGCTTTGACGTTCAGTCTTCAACGCTTTTTAAAAAATTTTCCCTTTCAATTTGGATTTGTTTGTGTGACCATTTAGTGTATTTCATCAACGAAGGGGCATTGGTAAGTTTCATCATGCTGTGGGCAACCTCTCTGTCTGCCTGTCTGCCTGCACGCACGCCTGTCTGACGGGTGTTATATAGGGGAAGTAACTCGAATTGATTTTTTTTTCATTTACGATTACTTCCCTTCCACATCAATGTCTGTCTGTCTCCCTTTCACCCTGTCTTCCTTTGTTCATTCATTAGTTCTTTCATTTGTTGACTCATTCCTTCATGCGTTTCTTCCTTTGTTCGTTTATTCATTCGTTCCTTTCTTCTTTCTCTCCTGCCCTCCTTCCAGCCTTCCTTTCTTCCAGCCCAACCCAAGTTGTCAAGCAGTGATTGTGGAGTTGTTAACACAAAGACACACACTCATATAAATATATACATATACATATACATATATGTGTGTGCATATATATATATATATATATATACAGAGCAAAGCTACTTGATACAGATTGACCTTGAAGTTTTTGAGCATGCATGCTGCTAATTTATAACATTTTTGCTCACTTGTGTTGTTTACAGCAATGCTTGGAAGTAAAGGGTGTAGAGTGTGGTCGTTTCACTACATCACAGAGGTTCCATCAGTGAGTATGGCAGAGAAAATGTGTGTGTGCCTGTGCCTGTGCGGAAAGAGACATAGCTTGAAGGTTATTACAGCTAAGAATCCCAATTGAAAGGAACAAGATTTCAAGACATTGAGGAAATCCAAGATAATGTGATGAGGCAGCTACTCGTTTTCTAAACAAGGAGTTCCAGGTTTGTGTTCATCAATGGAAATGTCGCTGGATAAAGTGTGTGGCTTCAGAAAGGGATTACTTGAAAGGAGATTAAATGCCAAATTGACATTTGCTGTAGTTTTCTTTTTATAGCACCAGTCCTGGTACTTTTTGATCAGGCCTTGTATATATATATATACATATATGCACACATGCATACATACATATATATATATATATATATATATATATATATATATATA
>NC_068992.1:15755869-15761077 GCF_001194135.2 Octopus bimaculoides
TATTAATGAAAGCGAAATTCTGTTTGTCCATCTGGGACCCCTGTATCACAGTCTACATTTGTTCTATGTAGACGTATTATACCTTTATGGAATCAGGATGCTCCCAGGATTGGAAATCTGTCCTTCATTTGGTTCTTGAACATCTAGCATTGGGATCTGATTTAAAAGCATTTGGGTTGCTATTTCTAGCAGGCAAAGTTTATTATTATTTACTATTATTGTTATTCACTAATATTATTATTATTATTTATTATTATTATTATTATTATAATCATGGTAAAGGTGGTGAGCTGCCAGAATCATTAGCACGTCAGGCAAAATGCTCAGTGGCATTTTGTCTGTCTTCATGTTCTGAGTTCAAATCCTGCCAAGGTTGACTTTGCCTTTCATCCTTTTGGGGGTTGATTAAAATAAGTACCAGTTGAGCACTGGGGTAGATTGACTTACCTCCTTCCCTGAAATTGCTGGCCTTGTGCCAAAATTTGAAACCATTATTATCATTGCAGTGATGATGATGATGGTGATGATGATGATGGTGATGATGATGATGGTGATGATGATGATGGTGGTGATGATGATGATGGTGATGATGATGATGAAATATTCTTACTGTTTATTACATGCAACATTGTCTAATTCGTTTTTTCCTTTCTTTCTGTTTCTTCTCACAGATCTTCCCCTCAAACAGTTGGCTCAATGCTTTACTAGCAAGTATGATCAGCGGAGTGTTAGTAACAATGTTCATGACTCCATTTGATGTTGTTTCCACTCGTCTGTATAACCAAGGTGTCGATGCCAATGGTCGTGGCTTGTATTACTCTGGACCTTTGAACTGCTTTAGCAAGATCTTCAAGTCGGAGGGTGTATGGGGTTTCTATAAAGGATGGGGGCCATCCTTTACCAGACTTGTTCCACACACAATATTGAGTTTAGTCTTTTGGACTGAATTTCGAAAACATTATTTTTATTATCAGGAAATAGCAAACTGAAGGATTATTCCGCAGGGTATTTGTGATTCAAAGATCATGGGATGGAATATACTCAGATATCTGTACATACACACACAGGAGCATACACACATGGATATACAATTATATATATATATACACATATATATAACCAGCCGAAATTGCAAAGATAATCTGGAACTTGACTGAGGAAAGAAAATTACGAATGACCCGTCCTTGTTTTCTTTGTATCGTCTGCCTGGATGTTTTGTTGTCCCTCTTTTGTATCACCTAACTGGAACTCAGTCGAGTTCCAGATATATATATATATATATCTTTGCAATTTCGGCTGGTTATATATATGTGTATATATATATATATATATATATAATTGTATATCCAAGTGTGTATGCCCGTGAACATCTTTGTTACTTATTTACTCTTTATTCACCTAACTTTGAGCTGTGCGGACTATACCGGACTGACTTGGTGCCTCAACTTAAGTACCTAATTCAACTGAATCTTAATTATTTCATATATATATATATATATATATATATATATATATATATATATATATATATATATATATATATACACACCCACACACACACATATATATTAATATCAATCAAAGTATACAGTATTCTAGATTCATTTCAGTTGCCCTTACCAAACATATCTATTTTTTGCAGCTTCTTCTGTTCATTTTCCCTTTCTCTCTACTAGATGTGAGTAACCATGCAGATCATCTACAAGAAGCTGCATTGTCCATCCCCTACACACTTCTAATTCAGTCCCCTTGGCCATCAGCAAGAAGGTGACTCTCACCTCCCAGGATTTGTAGTTCAGTGAGTTGCATGCAACTCTTTCCATTCACAATTCCTCGCTCAAAGTTCGATGGCAGGAGCTCCAGAACATACCAGTCATTTCAACAAGTTCATCAATTGTTCAGTGAAGGCCAAGATCAGTTCAGGAATTTTTGTGATGTCATTTATTCGGGAGGTTGACAGTCGCCCTGAACGAGGTTGGTCTTCAAGCGACAAGTGACCGTTCCTAAAGCACGAAAACCACTTGTGAACTTGTGTTTTGCTCATGGCAGCGTCCTTGTAAGCTGCTTGAAGTATGACAACTGTTTCGGCTGCCGTTTTCTCCAGCAAAAAACAGAATTTCACGGAAGCACACTATACCTTTGTTTCACCCATTGCAAAAATCAACGAACAAGGAAGAATCACTGCAAAACAAGGATGCACCATGTAGTAATAGGAGTACACTCGAAGATGCTGATCTGCAGACTGATGCCTGAGGGTCACATCAAGTGGCTTCTAGCAGCAGAAGCCTGAAATACAACAGGCTTGTCCTACAGAGAACGTTTCTGTTTACTTTTCGCTACCTCCTCATATAGTCGACATATTTATGAGGATGAGATCACTTCACACATGGATATGCATTCATATACGTGTATGCATAGCATGTAATAAACTGACATAGCAGAAACATACCACGCATGCACACTCATATTCACACATATAAGCCTTACGCACACAATATGTATATATATATATATATATGTGTGTGTGTGTGTGTATATATTTATATGTATATATATGCACACACACACACATATATGTATATGTACATGTGTGTGTGTGCATATACATACATACATACATACACACACATGCACATATATATATATACATATGTAGACTGACATGGCAGAAACATACAAGATGTGCACTCATATTCACGCATATAAACCACACACACACACACATACATGTGCATATATATATTTGTGTGAATGTATATATATATATATGTGTATATATACAGCGCCAAACAAGAAGAGGAAGATGCCCCGAAACTGGCAATTAGAAGAAATTCACCTTCTTGTACAAGCATTGAGCTTGGCCAAAGGATCACCAGCAAATGACCTAATAGCTGAAACCTTGAATAGAGATAATTTCTAAAGATCTATGGCCCAAATTGAACGGAAGAAACAGGAGCTCATACGCTCCTATGATCTTATAAAACCACATCTTGACCTCCTAGAAGGCATTATGAGGGACACAGGCTGTAAAAAGGACGACAGTGAAGACCCTGCACACTGTGCTCAAACTCAGGAAGGCCAAACGGATGACTGAAACAAGGCAAATGCCACCAGTGCTATAGCCGCTACTGAAAGCTACAATGGCCATGGCGAATACAAACAACAATACCACACCAAAAGACAGGAGAACAGACAAAGTAGCCAAAGACAAAGAAATGGTGAACACTAACAAGCTTGAAGCCTAAGCCCAAGTACGTTACACAAAGAAACAGATTATCTGTAAATTCTATCTAAATGGTACCTGTTGGCATAGGAAAAAGGGACGAAACTGCAAATTTGCCCATCCCAAACACCACCAGCTAAACAAGCTAGATGACCACCCAAAATAAAATAAGCAGGAGTGCAGAAAAGGGAGATCAAAAAACTTGAACGTGCATACCCATAATCCACCAAGAACCAACAGGACTCACAAGGAAAGAAGTCCTCATATTCCTTCTGTTTCCAACAAAAGGCTCTATGCAGAGGCTGTGCGAACTGCAGAAGCTGAACAGCAAGCTTTTTTAAGCATGGCCCAGAAAATGGTGCATCAACTAACATGGATACAGAGGGTACAGAGTCAAACCATACAAACCACTGTCCAAGACCACTACAGACGATAGATCAAGGATGGCCACCACTAACACCAGGGCCCCCTGCGCAGATATCACATCCATATTCCTACTGAATATCCGGGGCCTGTTACGCACAGGCAGCAGAGACAAGTTTCTATACCTGAAAGACCTAGCTGCATGCAATCAAGCAATATGCATGGTGCTTACCGAAACACATCTAACATCTAATACAGCAGATGCGGAGATAAACATACCAGAGTATGCCGTACTCTGAACAGACAGAAAAGATAGAAGTCATAGAGGAGTTGCACTGTACATCCGAAAAGATGTCACACCCCTACTACTCCTATCACACTCAAACTCTGTCTGTGACACTTTAATAGTACACATAAAACAAATTGATGTAGTTGCATGCTCAACATACCGTCCACCAAATACCTCAAAGCAGGAGGGTAAATTTGAGGATAGCCTCAGACGCATAGAAGAGGTCTTGACAAATCTGGACCAACACATCAATATACTTTTCCCAGGCGACTTTAACCTCCCAAATGTTAAATGGCCTGAAGGTCACATCTTCTCTGGGATGTCACTGCATGAACAAAGCCAGGCAAAATCTTTGTTAGAACTCTCCAACATGCTGTTCATGGAACAAGTGATACTCCAACCAATCAGGGGAAGCAATATTTTAGATCTCTGCTTCACAAACAATGTGAGCCTAATCCATAACGTGAAAATAACAGCTACTCTCTTTCAGATCATAAGATTATAGAATTAACAATGTATGGTCCCAGACAACCCACTGATACTCACCCCATCAGGACGACTCAAGCCATATCCAACCTGAATTTCCACAGGGCAGACTGGAAGTCAATTCGCAAAGAGATTCGAAATCAAAACTGGCATGACAGCCTTTCTATACAAGATAATGACCGCAAACTAAGTCATTTTATGTCAACCATACAGGATATATGCACCAAATATGTGCCAGCAAAAAAGGCCAGCAAACATGCCAATAGAATTCTCAGAGACAAGAAAATCCTTATGAGACACAAAACAAAGGTTTCAAACCAGTTGAATAGAGAACTCGAGGATAGGAAAAGGGCTAAATTAAAACTAAGACTGTTAGAAATAGAAAGCAAAATTAAACACCTTCCATGCTGCAATTGTTCTTGATTCACGATCCCAGATCAAGTCACTTGCTATGCCAGTACATCTCCGTAAATATATATATATATGTATATAATAATATTAGGGACAAAATCCAAAATTACAGGTAAAAAACTCAATTAAAATCAATTTATAAAATATTAAAATTAAATTGAGCCTTATAGATAAAGTATATATAAAATATATAGTTTTAGGGAAAATAACCAATTTTCAAGAACTCATCGATGAAAATCCACTATCACATATAGAAAAATTAATAATTAAAAGCACAATAAATGAGTATTATATAAAGTAAAGTAAATATCATAAGATAAATATAATAAAAAGATTACACGTGTTTCATAACCAATTTTCAAATAGAAAAGAAATTTAAATCGATTAAAATCAATTAAAATCAATTGAAATTTATCGAAAATAAATTCTATTCAAA
>NC_068992.1:15764142-15765177 GCF_001194135.2 Octopus bimaculoides
ATATATATGTAATCGTTTTTTTTTTTTAACACGATCCCTTTTGATCGGAAATTTTTTTCTTCCCCTTTTTTGTCTATTTTCAAAAAGAAAAGCTCTACATTGTATTTTGTCCCCTCTGTGTTCGGCCCTCTGTGGCTAATAAAGAAACATACATACATACATATATATATATATATATATATATATATACATACATACGTACATACATATATATATACATATGTATATATGTGTATATATATATATATATATATATATATATACACACCATGCATATATTTTACTTGAGAAATAAGTATGCATACATCTCTCTTTCTGTATATATGTTTGTGTGTGCATTTATGTGTCTACACACACATAGTTTTACATATGTGTATATATACATACATACATACATACTTACATACATATATATATATGTATATAGAAAAGTTAGGTGTGTGTATGCACAAAATTGTATATTAGTATAATGAAGCTGTGCTTTCTAATGATATTATATTCAATAGAAAAAAACTATTTTTTGAAAATGTTAATTCATAGAGAGGGTGAGCGAATGATAGAGAGAGAGGGAGAGTGAGAGTCGAAATGGTGAGGTGCCTGGGTTTATTGTTGTTAGCTATATACGATTGTATTTTTTACATTTTATTTTTTAAATAAATTCATTCAAATTCAGTTGATATTTTTTTTTAAATGTACCATCCAGTTGCCACATGAAAAATAATAAATATTTTAGTAAAAGAATCCAAAGAATTGTTGAGTGCAGATGCTAGGAATTGAACCTGGGGTCTGTGGATAAGCTAATGTATTACTTTGATTTCACTGCTAAGATGTAAATTTTATTTTGATATGAGACATTGTGCAATGATGAGGTTTCACATACAGATGCACCGAGGAGAAAAGCATCTTGTCTTTTATATTAATATCTTCACCAAATGTGTGATTTTCATCATCATCATCTTGTTTTCCTCTTCCTCCTTGTCCTCCTCTCCAACCCTGAAACATCCTCCATCAACTCCTCCCCCTCTCCCCCCTCTC
>NC_068992.1:15765701-15767492 GCF_001194135.2 Octopus bimaculoides
GTACCTACTTATTCCATCGGTATTTTGTAGGACTGCTAAGTTACAGGGACGTAAAAACACAAACACACACGCTGATATATAAATATATACGATGGGCTTCTTTCAGTTTCCGCTTACCAAATCCGCTCACAAGGCTCTGGTCGGCCCGAGGCTATAGAAGAAAATATTTGGCCAACATGCCACGCAGTGGAACTGAACCCAGGACCATGCGGTTGGGAAGCAAGCTCCTCACTACGCAGCCACGCCTGCACTTGTTAGTTGATAGCAAGCATCACAGTTTCCTTCGTATGAAACTACACCCTCTTCTGCACTGTCTTTATCACTCTCTCCCACCCGTAACTCTTCCTGTCTCATAATTCCTTTTTATTTTCATCTACGCTAGAAACTTAAATATTCTTGTCTAAAATCTTAGACGGGTGTCATATAAGGGAAGTAACTCGAACTGATTTTCATTTACGATTACTTCCCTTCATAAACGTGCTGTTTATCGATTATCTGTATGTCTTGTATAAGAATTACGTATTATTATTTTACTGTAAAGTATTGAAGTGTGGCTATCACTCTAAAATAATATGAATATCCCGACCACTTCTTAACTGAGCCAGGAACAGCGGTCGTACTGGTTTGACGGTCAAATGAAGTGGATAGGATAGATCTTTCTTGGTTGCGAAACGACTGCTGGAAAATACGCAAAATAGTCCTGAAATAAGCCTGATTAGAAAGTTATATAAAAATGATCTGGAAAAACTGAAGATAACCAGTAACAATACATTGATATCTGTTAATAGCGCCCTAGCCCTCAGCAGTTTGAAACGACGTTGTTTTCATAGATGACCGGAACCCAAGAAGGCCAGTTGAATCGAAGGAAGTTTCAAATATCGGATTTGAATCGTTTTGGCTTTGCGGAGCACTGGAGATTACAAAATAAATAAATAAAAGATTAGTTGCGCACTTCAGTGAAAAAAGTTAAGGGAAACTATTTTTGAAAGATAAAAATCGTGTGTGTATATATATGTATATATATATATATACATATATAGTTTTAGGGAAAAGAACCAAGTTTCATGAACTCATCGATGAAAATCCACTATCACATATAGAAAAATTAATAATTAAAAGCACAATAAATGAGTATAATATAATACAAAGTAAATATCATAAGAGATAATAAGTTTGGAAACCTTTGACTAAGAGCCTCAGCTCTCTCCCCTCGGTATACAAACCTCACGAGACTAACGAACTTGTTATTTAGCAGAACATCTTACAGGGAATGGTCGAAGAAAAGTAACTCTTGATAAACTATTTAATAAATCATCTCAGCATTTCTTGGTGAGATTTATTAAACATTGCTTTCAAAATTTGGCACAAGGCTAGTAATTTAGGAGGAAATCGATTACATGGATCCCAGTACTTACTTATTTCATCGACTCTGAACGGGAGAAAGGCAAAGTCAACCTCGGCTGGATTTGAACTCAGAAATGTCGCTAAGCGTTTTCCAACTCAATGCTTTCAATCCCACTCATTTGATATCTCTCTTTTACTCTTTACTCTCTTTTACTTGTTTCAGTCATTTGACTGCGGCCATGCTGGAGCACCGCCTTTAGTCGAGAAAATCGACCCAGAGGACTTATTCTTTGTAAGCCTAATGCTTATTCTATCGGTCTCTTTTTGCCGAACCGCTAAGTTACGGGAACATAAACATACCAGATTCGGTTGTCAAGCGATGGTGGGGGGACAAACACAGACACACAAACACACACATACATACATACATACATAATACATATATAT
>NC_068992.1:15767502-15772561 GCF_001194135.2 Octopus bimaculoides
TTTGGTCGGCCGAGGCTATAGTAGAAGACACTTGCCCAAGGTGCCACGCAGTGGGACTGAACCCGGAACCATGTGGTTGGTAAGCAAGCTACTTACCACACAGCCACTCATGCGCCTATATCGATAACTAATGAAATCAGCCTCAACATAGAAAGTTGTAAGGGAAATATATAATCCCTATTCTCTGTCATGCTGAATCTCCCCGAGAGCTACGTTTAGGGTACGCGTGTCTGGGAAGTACGCAGCCACTTGCACGTTCCGTTGATCGGATTAACTGGAACCCTCGTCATCATAACCAGCGGAGTGTCAGTTTAAATACATAAATGTGTCTATTAAAGTTTAAATACCTCGATATGTTCTCTTATCAAGTCGGGTATGGACAACATGTTACGAGTTTCGGATCGCACGAGACATGGATTTTCATCAGGAGGGCCGCACTACTATAAATATTCAAGATAAGTTTTCGTTAGGTGTACCATTGAGAATGTTCCACGGGTCTCAGTTTGTTTACGACCTGTTTAAATACATGTGTCTCACATCTACTAAAAGTACATAGATATGTTCTGACACAGGTTATTTATCTATACGCCCTTTTAAAGCCTAGCCAGGCTCATGGCCCCGGTTTCTATGGCGTATGTGTTACCCCCAGCTGGACGGGACGCCAGTCCATCGCAGCGTTACTCAATAAACAGGAAGAAAGAGTGAGAGAAAGTTGGGGCGAAATAGTACAACAGGGGTCGCCACCATACATAATGTGTATAGTTTTATGTACAGTATATGGAAAAAAATTCGATAACTATATCAAAGCGGTATGTGTAATCAAAAATTATATAGGTACATAATTGACTATACCGACTGGCTGGCTGGCCGGCTGGCCTGGCTCTCCGTCGGTTATGCCGACGAGTGTTCTAGTTCAGGGGATTTCAAACTTTTTGGCTTGCGGACCCCTTTATATTTCAGGCTTTACCTTAGGGACCCCTTATAAACGCTTATGAAATTTATACATAAATATTTGCTTAAAATAACATATATTTTTATATTTATTTATTTAATAGTATTTAACAAATAGGTTTATTGTCAATTAAAAGATTTCGATTAAAAAACATATATAAAATCAAATTGCCCATAAAAAGTATTTGCTGTCCACGGACCCCCTGCGGTCCGCGGACCACAGTTTGAAAACCCCTGTTCTAGTTGATTCGATAAACGGATCAGCCAGCTCGTGAAATTAACTTGGGGAATTGAGAGCTCAGAACACAAAGAGTTGGAAGGAATACCGCTAAGCCGAAGGAAGTGAATTTTAGTGGAGGGTGGAAACTGTTGACATAGAATACGAAAGTGTGAGTTGCTTACGGGTGATCGAGGTGGTAGTGATTCAGTAAGGACCGTGCGAATCAAGAGTCGGTCGAGTACACCAGGTGAAAATTTGTGCCTCAAGGCGGCTAACAAACAATTTAGCGTAATTAGGACTTAACATGGTTCCCGTAGCTACTCTGCTTATTATTGCTAGGAATTACCCGAGAAGCAATTGAAAAGAAAACGAGTTCAGTGAGGCGGAGAAAGATGGAAGAGCAAGGGTCAAACGTGATGCAGTTATCAAGAAAGTATTTGAGATATGGAAGCCTTCATCTTGGGGGATGATGGTGTATAAAGGTTCACAGGGAATGGAGTTTAGCAAGCCTAGAAGCGAAGAGACGGAGTGCGGGGTATGTGTCCTTAATGTAAGGTGGAAGAGTAGCAATGCAGGGAGATACAAGTTGGTCAAGGTAGCTACAGATTAATAGTTCTGTGGAAAAACTATGATTAGAGAAAAGGAAGAATCGGGAGTGTTGCGATTAAGGATTTAGAGGAGGAAGAAGATGAGAGTAGAGAGTGTAATGTGTTTCGTGTATGAGGTTGATGTCAGTAGACGAAAGTGAAGAGATGTGTTGGCGTACGGTGGTAGAAACTAGCTTTTTGTATGTAATTGTATCATCGCTGGGAAATTTCTGTTTTGAACTGGAGGTCACTAAGTTAATGAAGGACTCCCTCCCCAGAGAGATCAGCTCGTTAATCACATCTGCTCAACCTTTATCAGCCGGTTTGATCATAAAGTCACTGCAGCGGCGGAGAGTGACGAACTCCAGAGAAACGGTGTTAACGCAACCTCTGTCGTTTTTTTTTTTTTTTCCTTAAGTCGAAATGATTTTCATCCCTTTGATATGTAATAAGATCATATCCAAAGAATTGTGCTGTTCCAAGTTTAAAAGACTTAGGTGTCCACTTGGAACAGTTATGCTCGAGTTCCGAGAAACAGTCTGAAACCAGGAGAATCATCCTTGTTGATGAAAAAGAAAGAAAGCCTTCAGCTGGGTACGTCGAAGGAATCTTTCGGGTTCGATGCTTGTCTGGAATTCGTCTCCCTCGCAAATGCGAGGGATGACACAAAGATATCAGCTAAGAGTTGAGAGCTCAGCATCAGAGAGTGGTTGGTAAGTCACGAGACAAAGTGACTGCAATATCTCATAATATGATACAAGTTGGAATCATCGGAGGACGACGAAGAAATACTAAACTACAAGTGGTTTGGTATTTCTTTGGTATTTGTACAGCTTGGTCTTGTAAGCGAAATGAAGGAGTCAATTGTTAAGATGATTTCTGTGCAAGGATATAGAGTGGACAGATTCAAGGTTGTGCCTTCCTCAGTCCTTCGCCATACAACCGTGCCTCTAATACCCATTCAATACTATCCAATTGGAAGGCGGCGAGATGGCAGAATCGTTAGCACGCCGGGCGAAATGCTTAGCAGTATTTCGTCTGCCGTTACGTTCTGAGTTCAAATTCCGCCGAGGTCGACTTTGCCTTTCATCCTTTCGGGGTCGATAAATTAAGCACCAGTTACGCACTGGGGTTCTTTGTAATCGATTTAATCCCTTTGTCTGTCCTTGTTTGTCCCCTCTGTGTGTAGCCCCTTGTGGGCAATAAAAAAATAATAAACGTTAGCACGCCGGGCAAAATGCTTAGCGGTATTTCGTCTGTCTTTACGTCCTGAGTTCAAATTTCACCGAGGTTGACTTTGCCTTTCATCCTTTCGGGTTCGATAAAATAAATACCAGTTGAGGTCTGGGGCCCATGTAATCGACTTACTCACTGTTCTGAAATTGGCGGCCTTGTGCCAAAATATGAAATCACCATTATTCTATTGTGATACTAAATAAATTAGCTTCTGAGATTGTCAATGTGAAGTGGAATTACATACGATAAGAAGCAATATGAGACAGTAAAGAGCTCTCTTCTGTCTAAAATTGATATGCAAAATTATATGATGTCTAATATTGAATATATTTCAAAATACTAATGTTTCCGACATAAATATAATTTCCTATTCCGAACTAATTTAATTGTCATGAGTTTCGGTATTTTAGCAATTTATTATTCTTTTATTCTTTTATTTGTTTCAGTCATTTGACTATGGCCATGCTGGAGCACCGCCTTTTTAGTGGAACAAATCGACCCCAGGACTTATTCTTTGTAAGCCTTGTACTTATTCTATCGGTCTCTTTTGCCGAACTTGCTGTCAAGCGATGATTGGGGGGACAAATACAGACACACAAACATATATACGCACACACACACACACACACACACACACACACACACACACACACACACACACACAAGACGGGCTTCTTTCAGTTTCCGTCTACCAAATCCACTCACAAGGCTTTGGTCGGACCGAAGCTATAGTAGAAGACGCTTGCCGAAGGTGCCACGCAGCGGGACTGAACCCGGAACTATGTGGTTGGTAAGCAAGTTACTTACCACACAACCACTCCTGTTAATTTTTTTTTGTCAGTTTTATTCCAGGAACAATCTTCTACAGTTTGTTTATAAGGATTTCTAAATTACCTCTATGGTATGGAACTACTACAAAAAATGCTACAAGACTTCAAGGGACATCAAACTAGCTCTTCAGTAACTAATAACGATGTTTAAGGAAAAGTTGGTGATATTAACCCAATGTTGTTTGTTCCAGTTATGCTTTATATATATATGAATAAAAGTAAATGGATCTCCGTCGCTTTCGACGATGAGTAGTCAGTTGCTCAATCAGCTGACTAAACTGTTCATTGAAGTAGCACGTAAATAGTTGTAATAAAAAAAAAAAAAAATGCGCCCTTTTAAAGCCTAGCCAGGCTCATGGTCCCGGTTTCCCGGTTTCAATGGCGTATGTGTTCCCCAGCTGGACGGGACGCCAGTCCATCGCAGCGTTACTCATTTTTGCCAGCTGAGTGGACTGGAGCAACGTGAAATGAAGTGTTTTGCTCAAGAACACAACGCGTCGCCTAGTCCGGGAATCGAAACCACAATTTCACGATCATGATGCTAACACCCTAACCACTAAGCCACGTGCCTCCACAAATAGTTGTAATATATAAAAAAAATCAGCGTGACTCAGTGTGACTCAGCGTGACATAGCGTAGGTTGGCGCGGTTTATCGTGACTCGATGTGACTCAGCGGGTAACAAAGACAGACTTTTGAATAGTAGGGATAATCCAACCCGAGGTCATAGTAACAGGCCCTTGACTAAGATGCCCCACGGTGAGATTAAAAACGAGGCTACAAAATTTCGAAGCGTAATTTTTTAACAAGTCGGCCTACAGTATGCTTATGGATATGTTTATGTATGCAGTGTTAATCAGTTAGGGTGAGAGGGAGAGAGGGGGGAGAGAGACAGGGAGAAGGGGAGAGAGGAGAGAGAGTGTGTGAAAGAGAGGAGGAGAAAGAGAAAGGGAGAGAGAGAGAGTAGAAGAGAGAAATAGAGGGAGAGAGAGGAGAGAGTGTGTGTGAAAGAGGGAGGGAAGAAGAGAAAGGAAGCGAGGGAGTGTGTGTATGTGTGTGAGAGAGAGAGAGTGTGTTTATGTGTGTGTGAGAGAGAGAGAAGAGGAAAGAGAGATGAGGAGAGAGAGAGGGGGGAAGAGAGAGGAAGGGGTGGGGAGAAAGAGAGAGAGAGAGAGAGGGGAAGAGAGACGGGAAGGGGTGAGGGAAAAGAGAGAGAGAGAGAGAGAGGGGAAGAGA
>NC_068992.1:15772571-15781333 GCF_001194135.2 Octopus bimaculoides
AGGAAGCGAGGGAGTGTGTGTATGTGTGTGAGAGAGAGAGAGTGTGTTTATGTGTGTGTGAGAGAGAGAGAAGAGGAAAGAGAGATGAGGAGAGAGAGAGGGGGGAAGAGAGAGGAAGGGGTGGGGAGAAAGAGAGAGAGAGAGAGTGAGAGAGAGAGAAGGTAATCTCACTCTTTGATTGGTACTTAATTTTACCCCAAAAGTATAAGAATCGACATTGGCTTTGGCGAGATTCGATCCTGGTGCACTGAGAGACGTAAGAAATACGGCACGGCGCTGAATCTACAAATCCGTCGCTGAACAAGAGCAATTTGATATTTTGTTAGCGACTGTCTCTGACGAAACTGTTGCTATAGATGAACCACCACATACGCCCTCTCTCTCAACTCTATTCATACACACACACACACACGTATATATAAATATATGAATACATAAATACAGGCACTAAATCGTTATACATGAAAGAAAAATTATTTTAAAACTCCAAAATTGTAACCGGTTGAAATTGTATCAGAATATGTCTGGCTAAGTTTGATTAAATTAACAGAAGAAAGAAACAAAGTTATACCAAAAATAAATAAATAAATAAATAAAAGAGAGAGAGAGAGAGAAAGAAACGAAGGTGTACCGAACCAAATAAATTTAAAAAGAAAATATTGGTGTGAAAATCACAGCTTCGCTTTATTTCGATAATAAGCGGAAAATTGAATGGAGAAAAATACGTGCGTTCGGTTATGTATTTTATATGTAAATATGTAAAAGCTAACTATCACGAAAGCGTGGAAATGTAAAACGTGAAAAATAGGGTCAATATAAGACAGCAATCAGGCAAAATCCTTAACGCTAGCAGCATTTTGTCCGGCATTTTGACCACGGCAGCAATTCCACCGAGGCCGACTTTGCCATTTCGTCCTTTTGTGGTTGATAAAATAAGTAATTAAACACTGGGGGTTTATGTAATCGACTCATCCCCTCCCCTAAAATTTTAGTCCAGACGGGTCATGAAACAACAAAAAGCCAACCAGTCCTATGTATTCTGGTTGGTTTAAACAATTTTTAACGAGATTTTATCAACTTTTGCACAATAAACAGATTGACAAACTTACGAGTGACTGGGAGCGACGTGTTGTTGATACACCACCACAACACCAATACTGAATATACTAGCAATAGATTAAATTGAATATGCCACACTGTTATATATAATATTTGTAGCATTATAGCGGCATAAGAAAACTTATATAATATTGTTTGCTTGTCAAGACATGATTGAGTATCATGCTTTGAATAACCTTAACTATGGAGCGAAAACGAAGATGTAATCAATGTCTTTAACGGAAGGAAAACAATATTATAAAAATCATTAAATTTATGCGTCAAAATAAAAATAAACATCATTTATAAAACGTGTAATTTCCACGGGTCCTGTTAGTCAGTATCATAGCATTAATTTGAACGGCGTTCGACAGATTGCATAGAAAAGTGGGGAAACACTTTGTAGTGTTGAGTAACGCTTCTCCTCTTCCTCTTCTCCCCTTCCTCTTCTCCTCTTCCTTCTCTCCTTTTCCTCCTCTCCTCTTCCTCCTCTTCTCTTCATCTCCTTCTCTTCCTCCCCTTCTTTTCATCTTCTTCCTCTCCTCTTCCTCCTCTCCTTTTCCTCCTCTCCTCTTCCTCCTCTTCTCTTCATCTCCTTCTCTTCCTCCCCTTCTTTTCCTCTCCTCTTCCTCCTCCTCTCCTCTTCCTCCTCTCCTCTCCTCTCCTCTTCCTCCTCTCTTCTACCTCCTCCTCTCCTTCTACCTCCTCTTCTCCTCTACCTCCTCCTCTCTTCTTCCTCCTCCTCTCCTTCTCTCCCTCTCCCTTTCCCCTCTTCTCTTCCTACGTACTCCTTCACTTCACTTCCTCTCTTCCTCTTCCCTCCTTTCCCCCTTCTCCCCTCTTCTCTTCCTACATACTCCTCCTCTCCTACCCTACCCTCTTACCCTTCTCATCATCATCATCTCTTCTTCCATCAATTTCCCTCCCCTCGCTGGTGATTTTGTACTTTTTTTCTAAATTGTTGTTGCAGAGTTTTATTGTATATGTCTAAAAGAATCGCAGACAGCTATTTTAATTCGTTCGTTTCTAAACATTAATTATTTATGAGCAAGACGGCATGATGGATGTCGAATTTGTATTTCAGTGAGTAAAATTATAAGTTTTTACTTTGCTAATTACCAAAGAAAAGAGCTCGAAAAAAAAAGAAAAAAAAGAAAGTTGATTTTTACAACTGAATGACAAAAATATCAGGAGTCAGCTAAACTACTACTACTACTACTACTACTACTACTACTACTACTACTACTACTACTACTAATAATAATAATAATAATAATAATAATAATAATAATAATAATAATAATAATAATAATAATAATAATAATAATAATAATAATAATAATGACAACAATAATAATAATCGTTGTTGTTTGCTTAATCGCACTAAAAATATCAAGCTATCTTATATGAAATTCATCAGTATGTTACAGCTGTAATTAATTGATCGTTAAACAGTGTTAGTGTTAGTGACAACATATACTTATTGTAAATATACAAATGAGAAATTTGTTTTATATAATTTTTTTTTTAATACATAAAACATTCTTATTTTAGAAATTAGCATTTATTTCACTGTTTTGTATATAAGCAGCCATGAAATTCGTAAAAAGAGAGTAAATGTATATTGTATTTATGAAAAATTGCTTGATGTTAGCCGTATATAGCAAAAGTATATGTCTATCATTGGTTGGGTTACACTCACAGCATCGCGAGCGGGATCTTCCAACACAAAAGACCTTTTAGGCATATATTATTCCCCAGTCTGTTATCCTGCATGCTGGCTTAGTGCTTAGAGTATCGGGCTTACAATCAAGGGGTTGTGAGTTTGACTCCCGGACCGAGTTGTTTGTTGTGTTCTTGAGCAAGACACTTTATTTCACGTTGTTCCAGTTCACTCAGCTGTAGAAATGAGTTGTGACATCACTGGTGCCAAGCTGTATCGGCCTTTTCCTTTCCCTTTCCCTTGCTGGTATGCATGGGCGACTGCTGACCTTCTACATACAACCTTTCTTGAACTTGTGCTTTGGAGGGGAACTTTCTAGGTGCAATACTATGGTCATTCGTGACCAAAGGGGGTCTTCACCTTCTTTTTACCTTTTATTTTTACCCTTACCAGCCGTTTCCAGACTGGCTGTTATCTTGCATGACAAATTGAGTCCGTTGAGCTCCGTCAACAATATACGAAAAGAAATTTCTGGTCAACCAGCTATGGAAAAACTACCATCCACTAATTATCAGTTGCTCCAGCATGTGCAATGTATGATATATAGCAGGAATCTACGTGACTAGTACACAAGTATAGCCAGTGGTTCCTTCTTCATAGAAGTTTGTTTGGTGCAAGGTATTATAATTGTGGGAACTACTTTGAGTGATAATTACAGAACGTACAGTGCATCGACTGCATCGTACAGTAGATCGTTTAGTAGAGATGACCCGGAGGCTGTTCCTCTTCGATTACTATTGCAAACAGCAGTAGCTTTCTTCAACCGGATACACGTCGTTGATTGGTTCAAATTATCCAAACACGACAACTTTAACACGAAATAACTTCTAAAATACGAAATAACTTCTAAAATACGAAATTTTGTCAAAAACGTTCAGAGTAAACCGTGTTCTACGTGAGAAATTCTACTAGTATTCGAAGTTTCAAACTGTTTAGTTAAAAATAAAATTAATTAAAAAATCTGTGATTGAGATGGAATAGATCCCCGTTCGATATTGTAACAGTCCAGCTAATCCATCTCGGGAGTCTAGTAGTTAATTCATTGACACTAAAAGGATAAAAGGTAAAATCAAGTTTAGCAGGGTTTGATCTCATAAAGTTGGAATAAATACAGTTTACGCTCTGCCACTTCGCTGCCACAATTAGATAACTGGTATCAACAACAACAAATTCAACGTTTGCAAGTTGACCCTCAACATTCTCTAAAGAACCTTAAGATTCATAATGAATAATCTCTTCTAGTCGACTATTTCCAACCCAATTTTGAAGGGTTTTTGTTTCAAAGGCGACCGGTTGGAATACATAATGACACAATAGATTATAGTATTTTACGATTTTATTTCGTCAGCATGCAAAGCCGCGGAAAATCGATTCCATTGTGCATTTACCCATGTGAGACTGAGCAAAAGTGTCTACGACTGTGGTGTTCTAGATCAGACAACTTTTTTTTTGTTTCCAAGAGAAAGATTTCATACTATTTGATCTGTACCCGTTACAGCCATCGAAGAGGCACACTGGCTCAGAAATGATGGTAACTCAAAAGGTTTTTTTATGTCCTGTTGACCTCTTGGTGCCTCATTATTGGCCTCTTGGCGTCTTGTTGACCTCCGCGTGGCTTGTTGACATCTTAGTCTGACCATCATTGAATCTACAACACAAGCAGAGATACCGACGGTTAGTCTTTGAGTGTGCCATGTTTGCAGCATACCGATTATCCCCATATCTAGATGCCTAAGCTAAATGCGATATATATGTGAAATTCTTTAGGGTTAAGGTGATTTCTAATAACTAATAATAATAAAAGAAAACCGTTGACCCATCTTGGAGAGTGTTCGATTCTTATTGTATTGATCGGTATCCATGACAAGCAAATCAATGGCTTCTCTACGAGCAATATCACTCAATTGCTGTCTCTTCTACGCCGAGGAACAGACCGGAACGACCAGAATGAGCTAATTGAAACTTTCATTTAACATTTATTAAATCTCTGTATATTAGTCTACAGTGATACCATAATTGACCATTTGGAACCGCTATGCTTCGTTATGATCAGTTCCTCTTATAATAACAACAGAAGCGGTAGTGGGAGCAGCAGTAGTAGCAGTGTTACTGGATAATGATTTCTACCTCCACACTAAAGAACGTATAATTTTATCAATGCAACTAATCAAACGGATAACTCGGAAATATTGGAATTAGTTTTTAGCCTCGAAGTATATAAAGTTAACGTTTATATTAAACACAGAAATTTTGTCATCAGCGATGCTGGTGGTGGGGCTATTGTTGTTGGTGATGAAGGCGGTGTGTGTGTGTGTGTGTGTGTATGGGGGGGGGTGTTATTGTTGCTGTCGTAGTTGTTATTGTTGTTGATGTTGGTTGTGGGGGTGTTTGGTTGGAAGGTTGGAGGTCTAGGTTATGGGAATCTAATAAGCTTCGAATTAAAACGAACGTCAGACAGACTGCTAAGAATAGATAATAATAATAATCATAATAATAATAATAATAATAATAATAATAATAATAATAATAATAATAATAATAACAAAACAAGCAAACGAATATCACAATTTAAAGAAACAAATGAGTTCGATGATTGCTGTGCCCTGTTGCTGGCTAAAAGCAAGACAGAAACGTAAATAGAAATTAAAGAAAATAAAGAACAAAAAAAAAAAAAAGAAGAAGAAGAAAGATGATTATTCTCCAACAGAAAACGCTATGGTAATTAAAGAATATTAATTGGGCAATTTAGCTGTTCATTCAAATAGTCGTGTGTTAATTTTTTTCTAATTTTATAAGAAAATTATAAAATAGAAAATTTTTCAATCTAGTTGTTTTCCTTTTTGCGGTATTTTCGCAGTTTTACTGAGTATTTAAAATTAGATTTTTAACTTTCAGTGAGTTGATATCGCGATCCAGTTTCGCAAGACAACGGAGTTATTGGGTTACGTATTATTAATCATTCGTTTCACTACTGTTTTATTTTCTTCTGGTGTGTTTCAATGCTGTTGTTGACGTCAAGCAACCTCATCTCCATTATCCTCTTATAAGTTGATAGTTTTCTGTCTGAGAAGGCTCGACTTTCATACAAGAGCAATGGGCAGGAAGGGTCATCGAAATGTCACAATTCTTAAAGTGCCAATAAATACTTATTGTAAATGAATTACATGTCAAAACTTCCAATAATATCTAAACTCCGAATCACTAATTAAACCAGAAGTTCCGTAATTAGTCGACCGATGTACTAATTAGATCACCAATTTTCTAATTGGACCTGAGGTTTTGTAATTTGATTAACAATTCCCTAATGAGACCATCAATTTCGTAATTAATTAACTTCTATAATATTCAACGTAAATAATATTTGACCAACATTTTGAGAGAAAAGCAAAACAGGTTTACTTCCCTTTGAAACAATATTTTGTTCACTTTCAAGCATCAAAGATCACTTCTTTCAAACATCTTTTTCGCAGATTACTGTTGTTGTTGTTGTTGTTGTTTATCATCATCATAATCATCATCATCATCATCATTATTATTATTATTATTATTATTATTATTATTATTATTATTATTATTATTATTATTTAGCAGTAGTTCAAGGCAGCGAGCTGGCAGGATCGTTAGCACGCCGGACGAAATGCTTAGCGGTCTTCATGTTCTGAGTTCAAATGCCGCCGGGGTCGACATTGCCTTTCATCCTTTCGGGGTAAGGTAAAATAAGTACCAGTTGAGCACTGGGGTCGATGTAAACGACTTACTCCCTCCCCCGCCAAAATTTCAGGCCTTGTGCCTGTAGTAGAAGGGATTATTTAGCAGTTGATCACCTCTGACAGAACAGTCCAATGAGTAAAGACATTATAGCTATGACTAAACCATTTTTTTCTATATGCTTGGGGTGCAGGCTCACATTACCGAATACGTCCCTTTCGAAGACGATTGGAGTGGCATCTGAGTGAGATTTGGCTGTTATTTCTAGAAGGCTGAATGACCACTTAGAAGCCCTCTCGTTGATTCATCAACAGGTGAGTGTTTTTATGATGAGTTTTATCGCTTTTCGGTCTTTGAAATTCTACTGAATAGCTCATCTGCTTGTAAGTGCACCAAAGTCAAGTCATTTTGGCTGGTACCATTACCTGAACTTTACTTGATGCAGGAATTGAACCCAACACCGCAGGTCAGCTCTAGACTCATCATATTGATGTTTTATCCATGTAGCTATTTAGCTCCAGGTCAACCCTGATCTAGCGTAATTATGGCCAACAGTTTTCCAGCTGCGACCACCCCGTCTTTATTCAGACGATATTATTCAATGTTCTTTTTTTAAAAGGAAAAGTAGAGTGTCATTGGAGGGAGCTTCGATTGTTATATCTAGCAGGTGGGTCGAGCGTCAGGAACGATTGCCCTGGACTCAATTTCTGTGGCACAAGATTGAAAAAGAAGAATAAATAAATAACGAAGCGCATTCCCAATGCGCAACTTACTTTACTCCAGGCACTATTGAACCACCCAACGTTACTGGGTAGAACAACGAAATAGTGGCTTCGTTATAAGATCGTACATTTTGTCTATCTAGAGTTAGATGAATTGGGCTATATGAGAGGGTTAAGTGTCTCGACCAAGGAGAATATTTTAGAATTCCGAATAATTGTTAAATTACCACAAAAGGATATTTTTCGTGTAGTCCGTCAGGAGCAGGTTGAGATTATCTCTCTGTTGGTTATTGCTTGCAACCAGAAGTTACAGGTACGAGGAGTAAAAGGAAGTAAAAATGACTCAGCTGAGAATCAAACTTGTGCTGCTGACATACTGAATATTATAGATTCAATCTCGAAAATTGTAAACATGTTATTTCCTTGAACTATGCAGGATATTCTGTAAGACTGAAACATACTCACCCCCTCCACCATTTTGTTCTAAAGACCAAATTCACTACTATTTATTTTGTTCATGTTATCGAAAACTTTTCAATTATCTGATCTTAAGGAAGTTAACTACCTTGCTTCCAAGTTTTAAATTTTAACCACTCCTAAAGGGAATTTATATCTCTTAATTCGATGTTTACATTTACTCAACTAAAACATTTCAACCAACTATATTAAATATGTAAGACTCTATCAAAAACTTCAAAATATGTGAGACGCTATTCTTGTTTGGCTAAATCCCACAATTCCACGAAGTATCTTATTACTATTTTTATTTAATGACTCATCCCGGAGAGGAAAGATTTCTTTCTTTCCTTGTCTGTTCCCGACTCTGAAGTGTAGCATTCCCTTGATTCAACTCTATCGTAATCCATCATCAACACGAACATCGATGCCTTTCTAAGAAGCACTCAAGATGTGGCTCAAATACAACATAGAGAATTCTTTTATTTTACTAAAAATTCATCTCTGCTTAAACTGATAAATATCTTAAGATCTAAATCTACGTTCCTTCAAGGCGAAGCGATTGCAAATTCCGACTTTAAAATCATCGACCAAGTTTAGACCGTTTTCTTTGTTCATGAAGATGTTTTAGGATCAAACTGTGTCTTGGCTTGAACTACTTTACTAATTCTTGTGTGTAGTTTGCTTTAGATGTTCCTCAACTACAGTTTTCAGAAGCTCAGTATTGACAGAACATTGTCATCCAGATTGAGGGAAATCTGCGAGAGAAGATTTTTTCCCGAGCGAGTATTTCTTGCTGGTTCCTTTGATGAAGAGCTTTCTTTTGGAATTCATACAGTTGCAGTGTCTGATGTGAGTCTAATCTAAACTCATTTTAAGGAGAAAAATCGATACGAATTTAACCACTATAGTATAAAGTAATCTGTAATGAACGAAAAAAAGAAACATGACTATGTAAAAATGGAAGAAAAGAGACTTAATGCTTATTTTACCGTAAGTATTGGAAAAGTATCCATATACATGTATATGTGTGAGTGTTTATATATATATATATA
>NC_068992.1:15781720-15786332 GCF_001194135.2 Octopus bimaculoides
ATATATATATATATATATATATATATATATATATATATATATATATATATATATATATAGCAATATGTGTACATGTCAATATATATTGACATATATATGGATGCATGCATAAAGACAAATATCATACGCACGCAAGCACATAAAGAAACACACTCAACAGTGCGTGCGCAAACACAGAAGCATATTCAAACACATACTTATATCCGCATGCAGATGTTTCGCGGTGCATATAACGGTATAAGTGTGAGAGAACGTGCGCACATTTTTCAAGTAACAACCGGAAGACATAAATTTGATATACAATAAAATTGAATTGATATTTTCCGAAATATTTATTGAAAGAAGAAAAGAAAAAAAATAAGCAAGAAAATAAGATATCTAATGAAAATATAAATATCTCAAATTACTTCAAGATATCAACTTTGTATTAATTCAACTAGAATGGCATGAAAAAATTTATCTTAAAAACAAAATTGCAACATTAAACTGTAGGTGAAAATGAACAAGTTCCCACGGACTCATCGATAAAACAATTTTTTTCTCCTTGTTTCCACACACACACACACACACACACACACACACACACACACACACACGCATACAGACGCGTGTGTATTTATATACGCACCAATTATTCAACTTTATATTACATGTATACATATATATACACACGTATATATTCATATATTTATGCATATGTACATGAAGATATTTACATATCGCACGCACACACACACGCACACACACACGCACGCACACACGCACACACACACGCACACACACACGCACACACACACGCACACACATACGCACACACACACGCACACACACGCACACACACACGCACACACATACGCACACACACGCACACACACACACGCACACAAATATATATATACACGCATACATATATACACATATGTGTGTTTGTATATGCACCAATTATACATCTTATGTATCTTAGTGCATGTATATATATATGAAGATATTCATATATCATACATATGTGTACATATATATCATACATATATATATAGGTATATTTATTTATTCATATATATATGTATGTTGTATAAATATATATATATCATACAAACACATAGGTATATTTATTTATTTATATATATATGCATATTGTATAAATATATATATATGTATATATTTATAATATTACACACACACACACACACACACACACACACACACACACACACACACGCACACACGCACACGCACGCACACACACACACACACACACATATGTATGACACTACATTAAACATAATCTAGTTAACTAAGTTTCTAGTTCATAAATTTCATTATTTTTTTGTTGTATGAAGGCTTGGCTCTTATAATAAAACCCTTTTAGATTTTAAATGAAATTTATCATCATCATCATCATTATCATCATCACCATCATTAATCATAGTTATATTTATTGTATTGGCAAAATTGATAGTTCCGACGGAAAAAAATGCGTTGTAATACGTGTTGTGGCTCTTTAACTGTTGTGTTCAAATCCTGCTCAGGAGGTCGAGTTTGCCCTTTTTTTCCTTCTAAGGTCGATAAAATAAGTATCAGTCAAGTACTAGCATCAATATATTGATTGACCCCACCCTCCATCAAAATTGCTGGGGTCGTGCTTAAGTTCGTAAATGTATCATTATAATTGGCTTGAAATTTTGGTACAAAGGCCAGCACATTTAAGGAAGGGTTAAGTCGATTACATCGACCCCCTGTGCTCGACAGGTAGTTACGTCATCGATCCTGTAAGGATGAAAGGTAAATTCGGTGGAATTTGAACTCAGAACGTAGCGGCCGACGAAATGCCGCTAAGCATTTTGCGCGGCGTGCTAATGATTCTGCCATCTGAAGGTTTTTTTTTTTCTTCGATTTCCTTATTAGACTGGACTGGGAGTCTGAGATGATTATGATCCAGTTGTTGATATACAGGGTTGGCCAAGAGTCACCTGACAGTAAATCAAAACCCATTTAATTCCAAGACCATTTTATGTGATTTCGCTAATAAATAGACAAATGTTGACAAAAAAAAAAAAAAATCAGATTTTAACTCACAGCATTCAATTATTAAACATTCATAATTGTTGTTGGAGGTCAATCAAGTGATAAATTTCATAGTGATGGACAATAGGCTGTCGTCTATGCTTTTTTTAATGCCATGCGATCTACCTCCACTGCCTTTGCGATCTACCTCCACTGCCTTTGCGATCGACGTATTGGACACCACTGCTGTAACATATTATGTATAGAGTAGTATGCAGCACATAATATGTAGTGAAGTATATAATACACTATGTTTCATATAGTGCATAGCATTTTATGTTTTTGAGTAGTGAATAGTATTTACTACTGAATATAGTGTATACTACATTATAGTTAGTGTAGTGCATAGTATATCATATTACTGGGCAGTGTCTAGTATATTCTGTTTAGAGTAGCCTAAACTAGTTATGCTGTTTGCAGTGCATAGTACATTAAGTGTAACCTCTAAAAACATTGTCCACTCTTTAGAAGAAAACTTCATTCTCCTTCACTTGTGTTATTCTCCTCTCGAATGTATTTACTCTCAAGACGCTAGCTTCAACTACTAACGTACGAATTCTTTTCCTTTGCTTAATTCGTGTTCGTTTTTTAAGCTTCGTTTTGCACAGCGATGCACTGATCCCCCCCCTTACCGATACGCGCGCACACACACACACACACACACACACACACACACACACATACACACACACACACACACACACAGAACCACCACCGACCATATCTTCTATATATATATAACATTGGGAATGTATGTCTATGTGTCTGTGTGTGTGCGTGTCTGTGTGAATCCCTAAAACTCCAGAACTACACAACCAAATTCCTTCAAATTTTTCACATGCCTTACTTAGGGTCCCGGTTGTGTTTTACTAAAAAAAGATTTTAACTTCTTGCATAGTTCCAGCCCACAGCAACATCATATCTCCTCCACTGTTTAAGTATTACGTGTCAAAAGTGAAACAAAAACACTCATGTCATTCGAACCGGAATCTCAAAAACATATATATATAATTCTGGATCTTATATGTTAATGCCAAAACTTTTTCTTTTTCAGTAAATGTATTTTGTCGTATTTTTTGTTACCAGACTGATTGCGTTCGTATGATATTAGAACATACTTTAAAAAAAAAACAAACAAAAACAATTTTGCTTCCATCTCTTACTGCTGTTACACAGACCTTATGTTTTATATTAGTTATAAGTCGTTCTTTTGTCTTACTATTACACCATTAACTTATATTAATGGACTATTCTGTATGCCAAATTGTTTTTATCAATGCAGTATTTTTTAATGCTTTATTTTTTTAATTGGTGATGGCGTATCTGAAATTTGTAAGAATATTAATTCTCTTTTTCTTACCACGATTCCTAGTTCTTTAAAACCATTATCGCTGCGAATCATTGAATGCTTTTCGTATTATTTCTTAGTTCTCGACTCTCTACTAGAATACCTTTTACACACTCTCTTGATGTTTTTACATGAGCTTGCTATTACTGCTTAATTTTAGATCAACTGCGATAATTCAGGTCTATCATTAAAGACGTTCCAATTGTGACCATCTCGTCTTTTTTTATAAGTAAATGACATAAGACCAGGATATGAAAATATCCATTTTAAAACAGTGTAATTTCATAAAAGATAGATCTAACAGTTAGATTTATCAGGTCACGAGACTGCGTAGAGGCTCTCTCATTGGTTCACCTGTAATGCACTTTGGAGAAGTTTTTCTTATCAATCCTATGGTTATCTGATATTTCTGTTTGTGTCTTTCCCTATATAAAGTCACTCACAGATACGCTTCAGCTTCTGGCTCACAGTTGTGCTGTCTCCTCCTGTCTTTCCCGCTATGACATGGTCCTCCCTCCTCAGAAAATAGCCTGGCTCACACCATCTTTCCTCAGGCATTCCTGTATCACTCATATACCCTTCCATCATCCTTTTATCAACTTCCTCCAGGTCCCGCACTAATCTCTACACCCAGTCCTTCCACAAAATTTCATGTCTGTTCATGGTCCTAAAGTAGGTTCATACTTAACCTACTAAGTATGGCTCATTCGTTAGAGCGTCAGGCTCACAATCATGAGGTATTGAGTTCGATTCCCGGACCGGGCTCTGTGTTGTGTTCTTGAGCAAGACACTTTATTTCACGTTTCTCCAGTTCATTCAGCTGTAGAAATGATTTGCGACGTCAATAGTGGCCAAGCTATATCGGCATTTGCCTTTCCCTAGAATAATATCGGTGGCTTTGTGCCAAAATTTGAAAGACTTAGAAAGAATTTTGTAAGTAAAGTTAGTAAATGGATTTCCGTTGGTTTCGACAACGAATCGTGCAGTTGTTTTAATCGAATTGCTTCCCCATGAAATTCTAGTGCAAGTGTCTGAGTACTTCACGTACACTCGTACTTTTTACGTAGTTCCCGAGCAGGATCAGAATGATAAAATTTATGAAAACACTGGGTTTATGAATTACGGATACAATTCACTCCTAAAACTTGGGTCAATCTGAAATTTACTAAATGACACTTGTTCAAGGTACCACGGAGCAGG
>NC_068992.1:15787090-15790056 GCF_001194135.2 Octopus bimaculoides
CAGCAAACTGACTTCTCTCGTGATAGCTCCGCGAAAGGTTAAATTTTATCACGAAATATTTTATGAAAGGAAAAAAAAAAAAAAAATATTTGCTTCATTTTGTAAACAAGGTTCCTTCAGGAACTTATGGACGTTTTGCCCCATTGATTGGAGTAGAAGAAAAATCTGTCTTTTAGATATTTGCATTACTTGAAATAAAACTGTTATAGAATAATATCTTTGACGCACGCTGGGATTCCGTGGAACTATTAATTATTGTTGTGGTTGTTGTCGTTGCTGTCATTGTGTAGCCTCATGTCAGGTCCGATCAAACAAACTTATGGAACATATGTGGACCACCGAAGGAATAGTCAACATGCTAACGTCTCAGATGTGTCATTTTAAAATATACAATCAAATATCATCATTGGCTGAGGACCAAACTTCACAATCTGACCTGCACTTACTCATTGCATTTATGTATACTTGTTACTGTTCTTGTTTAGTTCTAAACTTATCCTGATTGAGCGGAAGTATGATTAAAATCATTCCAACCATGGCCGTCCCGTCAAATTTAAATGTATCTAGAATTACATTTTTATAAAACAATGTGATATAAGACAGATTTGGCTGTGATTATTTGCATGTCGAGTAAGGTGGTGAATTGCAGAGTCGTTAGCACGCCGGACAAAATGCTCATCGACATTTTGTCCGTCTTTACGTTCTGAATTCAAGTTCCGCCGTTGTCAACTTTGCCTTTCATCCTTTCGGGATCGATGAAATATGTACCAGTTAAGCACTGGGGTCGATGTAATCGACTAGCCCCTCCCCACAAAATTTCAGACCTTCTGCCTATAGTAGAAAGGATTATTAGCATGAATTAGTATAAAGCGGCGAGATGGCATATTCGTGAAACGCCGAGGAAATTCCTCAATTCCGATTATTTACGTTCTGTGTTCAAATCCCACTGAGGCAAACTTTCCGAGGTTGATAAAATAAGTACCAGTCAAATACTGCACTCGATGTAATCGACTTGCCCCTTCCCTCAAAATTGCTGACCTCGTGCCAAAACTAGAAATCATTATTTGTATGTCGCGCCAATACGTAAACGCTGCATTAAGATTGCAGATTCTGGGTGATGGCCACGGCGGTAGCGATTGTGGTGGACTTGAGGCCAGAGTCTGACTTTTGCTATTAAATTACTTTCTTTACTTTACTTTAGTTCTTTCAAATCTCCTCTACCAATTTCAACTGTTTGACAGATATTGAGTTGGAAGTCACGTCACGCTATTTCTAATGTAAAATTATCATCGTAACTTGGTGACGTAATACTTAGTATACAATATGTGCTAGGATATTCTCTAAACTTAGTGAATACGAATAGTTATTTTAAGTGTGTACAGTGCTGTGCATTTGTTTATGCACCCACAAGTTTGTAATTCGTGAGATCAATGTAGACAGGGTGATGGCTGAGTTTACTGCACTTTTTCTCTTGAATACCAACGTTTGTAAGTCTGATAATACTTGATCGCTAAACATTTTTTTCTCTCTCAACACTAAATGCTTCAATAAACGTATAATATAGTTAAAAAAAAATAGTACTTGCCTGAACAACTAATCCTACCAACAACACTGTTTAACAATGTCTAATTAGCCGCCATTTAATAATAATTTAGCACAATATAAGAGCATGAACACAACACAGTTGTAACACAGAAATCAATGTAAACAATAAAACGAAGGATTAATAATAATAATAATAATAATAATAATAATAATAATAATAATAATAATAATAATAATAATAATAAAAAACATTTTTGTCTTGAATGCCATGTTTTGCAAGTCTGAAAATTACTTGAACATTGTTTACAGACTTAGAACTTGCCTTTTGATACATCTTTTCATTCATTCTAGTTCTAGATGAGACACTAGTTTCTCTCTTTGTTTTGTGAGTATGGGCACTAGTTCACCATATTTGTTGCATTATGGGATAGTGCAAGACCATGTACTTTTTTCAAAATGGCTGGTGTTTGTGAGACTTCTGGTTTAAACAATGGCTTCTAGTACAGAACGAAGTAAGAAGTTCAGGGAGAAAATAAGAAGTGATCCTACCAAACTTATAAGAAGTGATCCTACCAAAATTATAAGAAGTGATCCTACCAAAATTATAAGAAAAATAACAGAGAAATGAAGACAAGGAAAAAAAGCAACTATGTCTGACAAAGAAAGAGAGAGAAGCTGGAAAACATCGAGAAAGCATTTGGTCTTCTCACAAAAAGCCACTGTAAAAGTATTTGTTGAGCCGGAGAACGCAGGCGTCTCTTCGTTTCCAAACAGAGTGCTTGCAAACAAGGTGGAATTGAGAGGAATCGTGGACGAATCTGCTAACGATTTCATGTAACGATTCTTAAATTCTGGGGGAAAAGTGGACCATAGCTATTAAAGGATCTGTAGAAGTAATCGGAGAAGTTCCAACTGGAATTGATCAAGGAAGAATAGATGTGAAGTTCGGAAGACATATTATACATACGACTGGCGTCTGTAAGTAAGTGTTTACAACACCCGAAGTACCTTGGCTTTGGGGTACTTGACCACACAGGAAGATACTGGTTAAAACATAAACGACAGGATAAAACGTAGTTGTCGAGGGGGTATCCAGGAATCAAGACCTGGACGCGGCTTGGCCTTACTTTAGAGTGTAAACGGCTAAGGGTCGAGACTTTCGTATCAGAGTAACTACGTCCCGAAAGACCTTCTGCTTTTTAACTCTCCTAAGAGTTACTACCACAATAGGAACTGTGCGGTCTGAATGACATATTATGCAATAGAATTGTGAAAATATTTGGAACTGTACTAGCTTTCAAATAATTTTAATATGCACGGATACGCACACACATGTTTACACGCTCACGCATATATAATATAACACACACACATATATATATATACATATGCATACACATAATAATTATATATATATATAT
>NC_068992.1:15790066-15790961 GCF_001194135.2 Octopus bimaculoides
ATAGATAGATAGATAGATAGATAGATAGATAGATTTATATGTATTGTTTTTATATATACTCTTGGTGTTTTATTTTATTTCATTTTTATGTTGTGGTAAGGATTAAAATATTTAATAAAATCTTTCAGGTTGTAAAGTAATTTATTTTACTTTCATTTGTCATGAATTAATTAAGATTTAATGATAGATTAATAATAGCTATAATTACGTAGCAATAATAATAATTTAATGATTGATTTAAACTAATTTCAATTTTCTCAAATTAATTCGCATACAGAGATAATTTTTCAGACAGGTAAACACACAAATATGTGCGTGCGCACACACACACATACATGCATGTATAGTTGTGTATTTACGAATGTGTTTCTTTGTGTGTATATGTTGGTATGATGGTGCGTACATATATTTGTGTGTCTGTACATATACAAAAACAATGTGTATGTGTGTGTGTGTGTGTGTGTGTACGTACACCATTCAGTCACTGATTTCCTGGCTGTTTACTGTTATTGTTGACACTTCTAGTCTCTTTTCTGCTGCTGCTGCTGCTACTACTACTACTACCACTGCTGCTACTACTGTTGCTGCTACAGTTACTACTGCTGCTGCTACTTTTACTACTACTACTGCCTCTACTACTGCTGCTACTACTACTACTACTACTACTACTATCCTTTTCTTTTCTACTCTAGGTACAAGGCCTGAAATTTTGGGGGAGGGGCCAGTCGATTAGATCGATCCCAGTACGCAACTGGTACTTAATTTTATCAATCCCGGCGGAATTTGAACTCAGAACGTAAAGACAGACAAAATACCGCTAAGCATTTCGCCCGGCGTGCTAACGTTTCTTATTTCTTTACTACCCACAAGGGGCTACACACACAGAGGGGACAAA
>NC_068992.1:15790971-15792432 GCF_001194135.2 Octopus bimaculoides
CGGCGTGCTAACGTTTCTTATTTCTTTACTACCCACAAGGGGCTACACACACAGAGGGGACAAACAAGGACAGACAAACGGATTAAGTCGATTATATCGACCTCAGTGCGTAACTGGTACTTAGGTACTTAATTTATCGACTCTGAAAGGATGACAAGTAAAGTCGACCTCGGCGGAATTTGAACTCAGAACGTAGCGACAGACAAAATACTGCTAAGCATTTTGCTCGGCGTGCTAACGTTTCTTATTTCTTTACTACCCACAAGGGGCTACACACACAGAGGGGACAAACAAGGACAGACAAACGGATTAAGTCGATTATATCGATCCCAGTGCGTAACTGGTACTTATTTAATCGACCCCTAAAGAATGAAAGGCAAAGTCGACCTCGGCGGAATTTGAACTCAGAACGTAGCAGCAGACGAAATACTGCTAAGCATATTGCCCAGCGTGCTAACGTTTCTGCCAGCTCGCCGCTGATAATGCCGTGCTTGGAGATATACGAGTGAATGATAAAGAACCAGAAAAGATGAAAATTATAAGCCACTAAAAGATGAGATTGCATAAACGTGGGTAATGAGGAGAGTAACTGTTATCCCAGTGGTTGTAGGTGCACTGGGAGCAATAACAACGAGATACGACTCTTGTGAATACCGTAAGATAAGACTCTCGCGAATAGAGCGCCACTCCATTGTAGAAGATACTTCACTGTGAGAAGTATTTAATTCAGGGCCGCAAACAAAGGTCGTAATCTTAAATATCATAGTCAGCTCACCATTTCCAGCAGTGACTTTCATCACATGAATGGAAATATTTAGAACTTGGCAGACAGGGCTGTTTAGAGTTAAAAGTTTTGTTCACCGAATCAAAGCAGTATCTTTAATAAGAACGAGCGAACTCTCGGTTAGTGGAGAAGCAAATATTCCGGCTCAGGTAACCTCATTGTCGACAACAAACAACAGAAAAACCCTCCCCACGTCAAATCCACGTATTGATTGATAGAAAATCGCAGAGCTTGCCATCTCGTAATTGAATGAGATGTCTAATATATCTATTGAATTTGCCTGTTTTGGAATTCAGCTAGACTTGATCAATTTCGAAATTACAGGAGTTTGGCAATTGTAGGTAATCAAATTAGTAGTGACCGGCAATGCCAACCTAAACGAAGTAAAATTAGACGACTGGTCAATCTTTAACGTTTTTATAGTAGCTGTCAAATTTACTGAGAGATAGTGTCATTTATTCCGAGGTGTATGTATATATGTATGTATGTATGTATGTATGTATGTATGTATGTATGTATGTATGTATGTATGTATGTATGTGTGTGTGGTGCGCGCGCGGGCGTTTGTGTACGTGTGTGTATAAAGATTTATATATGCGTAAGTACGTATGCATAGACTAAGACAAGATTGTGTGGTAAAACGGTTTATCATATATATATATATATATATATATATA
>NC_068992.1:15792478-15794007 GCF_001194135.2 Octopus bimaculoides
TAAACACACCAGCATCGGTTGTCAAGCGATGGTGGTGGGGGGGACAAACACAGACACACACACACACACACACATATATATATATATATATACTTATATACGACGGGCTTCTTTCAGTTTCCGTCTACCAAATCCACTCACAAGGCTTTGGTCGGCCCGAGGCTATAGTAGAAGACACTTGCCCAAGGTGCTACGCAGTGGGACTGAACCCGGAACCATGTGGTTGGTAAGCAAGATACTTACCACACAGCCACTCCTGCGCCTGTATATCTATATATATATATATATATACACGTACACATACATATCGCCTTGCCTATTCCCACACTCATTGCTAAGGAGTCGAAGAACATGTACGCATGCTCCATCTCTCTCCAATGATTTCTGTCTCTGACTATTGTTGTGCATCCGTGGCACCTTGGGCATGTGTCTTCTGCTATAGCCTCGAGCCGATCAAAGCCTTGTGAGTAGATTTGGTAGCGGAAACTGAAAGAAGCCCGTCGTATATATATATGTATATATATCAAAATATATATACATGTATAAATTTGTGTCTGTGTTTGTCTCCTAACATCACTTGACAGCGGTTGTAGGTGTGTTTACGTCCTCAGAACTTAGCGGTTCGGCAAAAGAGATCGATAAATAATTACCAGGCTTACAAAGAATAAGTCCTGGAGTCGATTGGTTCGATTTGACTAAAGGTGGTGCTCCAGCATGGCCGTAGTCAAATGACTGAAACAAGGAAAAGAATAAAAGAATGTAAAGATGCTTCGTCCAAGATATTGAGAAATAAATGTCTTGATATAATGGCACTCCATCGGTTACGACGACGAGGGTCCCAGTCGATTCAATCAGTGGAACAGCTTGAGGGCTCCGCAGACACGCGTACTTTTAACGTAGTCCTCAGGGAAATTCAACGTGATACAAAATGGAGCAAGGATGGCCCATTGACTTTCAAGTAAAGCTCATTTTTGTCAGCTTAATGGACTGGAGCAACGTGAAATAAAGTGCCTTGCTTAAGGGCAAAACGCGCCGCTGAATATCTCTAACCAATAAACCACACGCCCTCAAATTTCTTGATATAGAAACCTGGCCAAACAATGAAAGGACAGGTAGATGACCTCTCCATAATTCAACACGATACTGACCGTCTATATAAACCTTGTTCCCATGTAATTATGTATAAATACTAGACAGATCCAACTGTCATTTTCATAATTAAACTACGAGTAATATATCGTAATGTGATGAAATTATTCTAGAGAAATTAATATACCCTTTCGACTGATTTAAGTTAATTATTACAACGATAACGATTCTAAAGAGGATAAAATATTCTTCATAATTCTTCATTTCATTCGCTTCCAATTGTTATGCTCCGAATAATTATATCCAATTAGGAACAATTTATCATCTCCCTTCTCTCACTTTCTCTCTCATCTTTGGCTCTTTCTCCATGGGTGCACATACCTATTTATGATATGTATGCATATGTGTGCACTTATATGTATATGTATATATATATATAT
>NC_068992.1:15794948-15803974 GCF_001194135.2 Octopus bimaculoides
CTGTATCCAAAACTCCTAGTTCAGGTACATTTTTCACAACAGAGAAAAACAATTCTTGCTGGTCTGTATTATTTATATCTTTTATTTTCATCATCATAACATTTTCAACAACTTTTTCCTCCAGTGTTTTTACCGTAAGAGTGGAGGCGCAATGGCCCAGTGGTTAGGGCAGCGGACTCACGGTCATAGGATCGCGGTTTCGATTCCCAGACCGGGCGTTGTGAGTGTTTATTGAGCGAAAACACCTCAAGCTCCACGAGGCTCAGGCAGGGGATGGTGGCGAACCCTGCTGCACTCTTCCACCACAACGCTCTCTCAACTCTTACTTCCTGTTTCTGTTGTGCCTGTAATTCAAAGGGCCAGCCTTGTCACACTCTGCGTCACGCTGAATATCCCCGAGAACTACGTTAAGGGTACACTTGTCTGTGGAGTGCTCAGCCACTTGCACGTTAATTTCACGAGCAGGCTGTTCGGTTGATCGGATCAACTGGAACCCTCGTCGTCGTAAGCGACGGAGTGCCAACAGACAGATTACCGTAAGCATTACATCCATTATTGCTACTTTCACCTTATCTTTATTTGTATTTCACTCTTGCCAGCATCATTTTGACCTTATTCTTCTCCACATATTCTATATCCTTAAACTAAATCTTAAGAAGTTAGTTTTGTTTTTCTTCTTCTTCTTCCCTTCACCTACATCTTCTCTTCCTTTCTTTTATTTGTGTGTATATTTGTATGTGAGAATACGTTTGTTTCGGAGTGTAAGTTTCTGTGTGTGTTTGTGTTTATATGTATTCGTGTACAATGCGTTTGTGTGTGTGTGTGTGTGTGCGTGTATGCATTTGAGTCTGTGTGTGTGCTTGTATGTTTGTGCTTAAATGAATTCGTGTTGATACGTTTGTGTGTGCGAACGTTTGTATGTGTGTGTGAATGTTTGTATGTGTGTGTGAATGTTTGTATGTGTGTGTGAATGTTTGTATGTGTGTGCATTTGTATCTCTCCGCCTGTATAAGTGAGTATATATGTCTGTTGTATTTTTCCTGCCTTCCATAAGGATATTACTGCCCGGTTTCCTCCCATACTCATATTTCTCGATTGTGACAAGTACAATACATGACCTAGACAATCTTAACCTATCTAATCGTACCTAATATATTCCTTAACCTATTTCCTGTTAACTTTATCACATTTAACCATTCGACCTCACTCAGACATCTTCTCCCTTGTTTCTATTGCCCTTTCATTCTCAATTTCTACACAACACCTTTTTCATCTTTCATCTTCAACAGTGTTTTTGAAACATCATCATTATCATAGGTGCTATATACACAACTATCGCCTGTCATCTATTTTTATCTCATTATTTCAGTTTTACTATTGTAGTCATTTGTAATCATCAGTAGTATAATTTCTTGCTCACATATAAACATACATACGAACACACACACACTTACACATACACACATATATGTTTATAATTGAAAGTATTAGTGATAGGAATTACATACGCCACAATCGAAATAAAGTAGTCAGAACCTATTAAGCTGATTTGAAACATTTACTTAAACGAACGGTGACAGGGTGAACGGTATTTATTGAAAGGAAACTAATGGAATAGCAATGAATATTTGACAACATTAAGAAAGATAGTGACGGAACGTAGAAGAGAGGAGAGTGGGTACAGAGAAAAAGGAAAAGCAGATAGAAAACGACGTCACTTCATTCAGAGAACGCGAATCCTAAAATATGGCTATATATATATATATATATATATATATAAATAAATTATTTTGTTTAAAAGAGTTCCAACACTGTCTGTTTTTTATGTTTTATTTATATTCCTGCAAAACCAATGTGGGATATAGAATATGGAATATACAATATATAATATAATATACAATATATAATATAAAATAAAAATGGATGGTACAATGAAATAAAGTATTGAATGTCTTATTGAATATATGGAATATGTCTTATTGAATAAATGAAATATTGAGTGTTCAATATAAAGGATTAAATATATAAAGGCGAATACGTATTTGCTATACCTTGTGGTATTTCATCATGGCCGGTATGACAGACTTTAACAGACTATATATATATATATATATATATATATATATATATATTTACGAGGGGGGACCCAAAAGAAGCCGGAATTTCGCAATATCATTTTATTTACTTATTTTAACCTGTTTACACTTTTGTCGCCTTCAAAATGTTCTCTATTTGAAGCAAGGCATTGGTCCAGGCGCATTTTCTACTATTCGAAGCAGTACTGGGACTCTTGCGAAGTGGTTCCTTTTAACAGCTCCGTCAGTCTTTTTTCTTCACCTATTCTGCATCTGCAAATTACGTAGCACCACTTTTCGTCACCAGTAATGATCTTCGAGAAAATGGTCCGGATCCACCTCTAACTTCTTTCGGTTCCCGACACGCATTCAATCGTGACTGCTTTTGATCTTCCGTGAGCAAGCGAGACACAAATTTTGCTGCAACTCTTTTCATTCGCATTCTTCGCTCAAAATTTGTTGGTAGGAGCTCCAGGACACACCAGTCATATCAACAAGTTCGTCAGTTGTTCGGTGAAGGTCCTCCAAGATCAGTTCATGAATTTTCCTGAGGTTTTCATTCGTTCGGGAGGTCGTCAGTCGTCCTGAACGAAGTTGGTCTTCAAGCGACAATTGACCATTGCTAAAGTTTGCAAACCACTCGTTATCTTGTGTTTTGCTCATAGCAACGTCCTTGGAAGCTTTTTGAAGCATGATAATTGTTTTGGCCGCCGTTTTCCCCAACAGAAAACAGAATTTCACAGAAGTACGCGGTTCCTTCGTTTCAGCCATCGCAAAAATCAACGAACAGGGGAAAAGCACTGTAAAACAAAGACGCTCTACGTTGCAGTACGACCCCAGCTGATGATGCCGGTCGGCAGACTGATGTCTGAGGATCGCATCCAGTGGCTTCTAACGGCGGAAGCCTGAACTACTACGGGTTTCCAGTTACTTTTGGCTACCTCTCGTATATAATTTAGGGGAAATATGTTTGATAATACCTAGTTGCTCTTAATGTGGGTAATCTTAGAAGGGCCAGGCTGTTGAATTTAAATGAAGGCTGTTGAAATGTGTATGTAAAGTTGAAGATGCTACGCCGATGTACATATAACAGTATTAAGAATATATTGTTTTCCATAAATATAAGATAAAGTATAGAAAAAAGACTCGAGTATGTGGAGAACAAATGATTAAATAAATACAGGTACATCACGGAAAATTTGGTTTCAGATTCTTTTCTGATTATCAATATTCCAAATCAAATGACGCCAATAATTTTCCATCACATCCCTTGCATAAGTAAATTGATATCTCCCATGTTGCTAAAACAACATGTACTGTTAGAAATTTGAATTAAGTAAATATTCAATGATTAAATGAAATCCAGGAGTGTGCATGCTACGAGAGTAAATTAATACAATCTGTATTAATGAAATATCATAGTAATTAAAATTAATACAATCTGTATTAATGAAATATCATAGTAATTAAACAAGTTGCTGTATTGAATACGCATTGAATTAATTCGGTTTTTGCATTTGGTTTGCAAGATTCTTGACCTGAACTTGTGAGTCGAAACAGACTTCGTTGCATCTCGGGAGGGCCATTATACCAATAATAAATACACGCACCGGTTCTATTTCACATCTTTTATAATTATTAGCATTTAACCGATTTATTAAAACGCTTATTTGAGTAATCGTTCGGTCAATCAGTCAATCAGGTTTGTCAAAATTCTTTCATTAGGGGTACTCATTTTTCAGCTGGCAACCACGACACCTTATGTAGATTTATTCTATAGCACTGAATCAGAATATTCAAATGTAATTCATAGAATATTTGCATGTTAAACCGAGACTAGAATTTTCACATAATGAATTAGAACAATTAGACACGTCGAAAATGTCTCCTTATTCGGCATTTCTTCAAAACTGTATTGAATTATTTGATTATACTTGGCTCGACAACCGCCGCTATTTGAGATCGATTTTAGTTACTATGATTCTTGTGAAAAGTTTGTTATACTAAATTTTTAATAAAATTTTGAATAACATGTAGTTACTGACTGAAATAAAGAAACATAGTAAAAATTTCCATTGTTGTAGTTGACAAGGATTATTACAATTTCATATGTAGACGGATAACAGTCGTTGGCTATTTTTAATTTTGGTTTTATTTTTATTCATGTATCACCGAAGGCTAATTCCACGCTTTGAGCGTGTATTCATAGAGAACATCTATTTTCCATTTTAATTAAAAATTAATAATTACTAGAACTCACTTCTTGAAAATTGAGACAAAAAGATTTTAAATTAGTGAATTCAATCCGAATTATGTTACACTAAAACACAATATCTTTTACAATGGCCTTCTAGAAAAAAAAAAAAGACAGCTAACAGATTGTCCAGCGATGCATAATAAACAAAAATCGTAAATTTATTCAATAATAGCAATCGTATTCAACGTCAGTGTTTTAACTATTCGTCTACCCATGCTTTCAAAAGTTAAGTTTATTTCATATCCAAATCTTTGACTTGTTTCTCAATCAAAGATGTTTTACGTGGATTTTCATAATAGTCATTGTAGCTGATTTTTCTCTTTTGTCCCACTTGGCTTATACAACTTAAACTGGGCTCGGAACGCTTAATTTGGGTTGATGCAATTTAATCTGGGGTTCATCTGTTTAGAGTTTTGTTTCACTGTTACTGTTGGAAAATATCGAGTCGATAGGAAAAACAGAAAAAAAAAAAAAAAATTGGAGGAAACAATTCTTGCGTACTTCGTTCTTTGCTTTTGTTCACAAACTTTCTTTCAAATAGCTTGAAAGGACGATATCCCTTAGATGTCATTGATGGCGTTACTTTTATCTGGATGTTTACCAAGAGATAGCGCTTCAAATATGTTGCATTCATCTTTTGCCATGAGGCAATGAAAGAAGACATTATTGTTGTTCTTGTCGCTGTTATTACTGGTATTTCTTTACAGCTCTTTCCGCCGAGATCACATTTGCCATTCACCCTTAAGAGGATGATAATATAAAGTACTAACCGTGTACCCTTGTCGCACAAAATACTTAGCGACCTTTCTTTCGTATGTTCATGTTCTTAGTTCAAATCCAACCGAATTCAACTTTGCCGTACATCCTTTCAAGAGATCGATAAAATAAAAAAAAGTAGCAGTCAAGTATTGAGGTTCGATGTAACCGACTTTACACTTTCTATCGAAATTGTAAGCTTCGTACCAAAATTAGAAGCAGCAATATGTGTTGTTGGCACTCCGTCGCTTACGACGTCGAGGGTTCCAGTTGATCCGATCAACGGAACAGCCTGCTTGTGAAATTACCGTGCAAGTGGCTGAGCACTCCACAGACACGTGTACCCTTAACGTAGTTCTCGGGGATATTCAGCGTGACACAGTGTGACAAGGCTGACCCTTTGAATTACAGGCACAACAGAAACAGGAAGTAAGAGAAAGTTGTGGTGAAAGAGTACAGCAGGGTTCACCGCCATCCCCTGCCGGAGCCTCGTGGAGCTTTTAGGTGTTTTCGCTCAATAAACACTCACAACGCCCGGTCTGGGAATCGAAACCGCGATCGTATGACCGCGAGTCCGCTGCCCTAACCACTGGGCCATTGCGCCTCCACTAGAAACAGCAATAACAACAATAATAAAAAAGAAATTATTATTTTTGTTGTTGTTGCTATTGTCGTCTTTGATATCATCATCGTATTTTCAATTACAACAACAACAACGACAACAACAACAACAACAACAACAACAACAACAACAACAACAACAACAACAACAACAACAACAACAACAACATCGAGAAGAAAGCGCATTTTTATTTGAGAGCATGACTCTATTAAAAATTTTTTGCAATCAGTTTTGAATCTAGCTAAGTCACCAACGACGAAGTTTTCTTCTAGATATCTCATTGGGCATCCGGCGAGGTAAATATCACTCATATCTTTGTGATTTGTCGTCTTATTAAGATCAATATCTGATAATTTAGATACAGCTAAAACATCCTCTTTAAAAAGCAACAAAGGATATTTTTATATTCACTAGATACGAGTGAATGCAACAGATGCAGTCGAAAGTGTTCCGATTGAAACTCGACATTAAGAGCGTTTACTTTCTTTAATATATAATGTAAGAACTGCAACACGTGCTTCGTCCCTTTGTTAATTTCATAGATCCTTTTTGCTCCGTCCACTTTTTCTACTTTAGCCTCTGACTGAAAATAAAGCACAAGGGCATCCCACTGTTCTATTATAACGTTAATTACATTTTCACGCTACGACCCTCTATTTTGCGAAAGCTTTGGAATCTTGTTTTCCTTTGTGCCAACAATACTTTGTATCATATTGAGGCCATTTTGACGTTTGCTACTTCGAGAAAAGTAAGAAGTTAAGTCCTTTAAAAAGGACTCGAGATACGAAGGTAATACCTTCACTGCATGACTTGAACAAAGTGCAAATGAATGGCAAACACAGTCTATTGTAAATACAGTCGGAATATCGTTTCTCAATAAGTTTTGAAACCCGTTCTTGTTACCCATCATTGTTGAGCAATTATCGCTGGCAAATCCAAGTATGTTGCTCATAGATACACCTTCTTTTGTAAGCGTAGACTTGACAGCATCCTAAGATCCTGAGAGGAACTATTTTTTACTGAAATTGCATCCAGAAGAGCATCCTTGACATTCAGCGATTGTTCATAAAAAACAAACAAACGAACAACTATTGTCAAGATTTGTTTCACTGAGATGTCCGTACCTCTCATCTATCAATAATGAACACTTTTGTTTCTTGAGAATTTCCAAAATTTCATTTCGTTCATAATGTGCAATTCCGTCTTGCACAATGTATGTTAATTTTGTTTTTTCATTTGCAGACTTTTAGCTATTTCACTATCGAGAAAGGCCTTTTTACACATTTCAGCTAAGTGATTTATATGGATGAAAGGTACGTGATGTTCAGCAACATAACCTATTAGTAGCAAGTCTGCCTTAGCTACTTTTTCATTTAATGTATCATCTGATTTTTTTAACAATAAATGAATCTAATTTAATAGCAGATTTCACACAATCAAAGACTTTCTTGTGTTTGGCAGTGTTTTTATGAGCTAACAGCATTCTTTTGTTAGCATTTTTCAACACAACGTTGCAACAAACGCAGTAGCAGATGTCAGGATTTTTATCATCTTGCCATAACCAATCTTTAAGCTCAGCATCCTCTAACCACGACTTCTAGTAGTACTACTTCCTCTTTATTGGATACACTATTGTCTGCCATTACTTCGCAGAGGGTTACAAAAGAAAAACACTCACTCAAAATGTTGTCAAACAAGTTTTAAATCGCGAGTAATGATCAAAACGTACACCATCAACACAGTCAAGCTGTCAACTGGCAGTGTCAGAGTTTCAGACAAGTGTACAAACGGCCACCAACGCGTTGTAACTTGTAGTTGCGCGATATGATACAGGTATAAACAAATAATGAACGCGTACGATCGGTAATTACGTCACATACAATAGTTGTATCGATAAATTCATTACGTGAGATGATCATTGATGATATATAGAAAGTTTACGAAGTATTAGAAGTGCAACTTTGGTACATATTGCATATATCTTTAAAAGATAAGTTTGGAAATTAAAACTCATAAACCCATCATTGCTCCAAAAAACCCAGATCTGGGTGGAAAAACCCATTAGTGGCATCTCTAGGGACAACTACATAACAGCTACTGTCCCAATCATCTCAATCAGTTTTTAGACCCAGTACGCAAACACAAGGATACGAGATAGCACCAAAAAACTTCATTTATTTTAGAAGTTTTGTTCTTTACCAGCGAGAGTGGTATGTCGTTTACGCTATAAGAATTTATGAACACCCACAGGCATGAAATAAATCGATATTTTTAACAGTGGAACTCAAGGTAGATGAACCTAATGTTTATAAATCTTAAATATTGGGTTAAAAATCTCTTGGGCAAGAAAAAGATTAATGTAACCTGTGGTACGCGAACCCACATCTGCAAACGTGACAGCCTTCTACTTTTTCCTATCGGAAGTGTATTAGTTTAACGCTCGGGAATAGAGAAAGTCTTTGACGTTTCGAGCTACGCTCTTCAACTGGAAGGATCACAGAAAGAAATAAGGAGAGAAACAAGGAGAAAAAAATATAAATGTAGTGGTCAGCGATCTATCATGGCGAATATATATATATATATATATATAAATATATATATAAATGTGTGTGTGTATTTATATGTGTATATATATGTATGTGTGTGTAAGTATGTATATCTGTATATATATATGTGTGTGTATATGTATATATGTATATATATATGTGTATATATACGTATATATAATTGTATATAGATATACAGAGAGAGAGAGAGAGAGAGAGAGAGAGAGAGAGAGAGAGAGAGAGAGAGAGAGAGAGAGAGAGAGAGAGAGAGAGAGAGAGAGAGAGAGAGAGAGAGAGACAGATAGAGAGAAATCTTTACAAAAGCAAATGAACTTTTCTCAAAAACATTTATCGTATTATTTACAATTTATGCAGTCTTATCTCCTTCAACATTTCTCCTGCGTATTGTATTGATGCACTGCACCAAACATATTTCCCAGTTTGAGGACCTGTTTTGGAATAGTATACAACTCACTTAGAGAATTCTTATAAAATATCTTCTGTCAATTGTAATCAGTAACCTTTTAGGAGTGGATTCCATCCATCCATCCATCCATCCATCCATCCATCCATCCATCCATCCAAACATATATAGATTGCATACATACATACTTCTATACGTACACACAAATCTGAAAAAATATATATATGAGGAGGCATGTATGTATGAATGTTTGTATGCAAGTGGAAATGATAGAGGTAGGTATTTTTCTTTATTTATATTTTGAATTTTCCGAAGTATTAAGATGGATAAGATAGAACTTTGCTCC
>NC_068992.1:15804177-15807274 GCF_001194135.2 Octopus bimaculoides
ATATATATATATATATATATATATATGTTTATATATATATATGTATATATATATATATATACAGACATATATACATATATTACAAATACATACATATGCAAATATAATGTAATATTACACACACACACACACACACACACACACACACACATATGCATTGATTATTAATTATTATTTTCTCACTCCGTTGCAAACTATCTAATTATAAATGCTGTCCGAATTCTCAAGGGAATATCTAGCAATAATCTTTTTCCTTTTAGTTCGTGTGAGTTAAGTGTATTCGTATTCTTTTTCTTAGTTTTCGAATGTTATAGATATTTGACTGATATTATTACATGAATTATGCAACCACTAGAAAATTGCATAGTTATTTATAATTTTGAACACTAACTGAACTCTGATCTCTTTACAGAGAGCTAAATTAATTTTTCTTGTCATATTTAATATAAACTTGTATCTTTCTTAATACAAATAATCATTAATTATTTATATAATTAAATTATTGTCTGTTTTGTTTTAATTTCTGTTATATATATATATTTATCAAAAACAACCCTTAGCTTATTCTGACACTTAGCTACAAATCGAATTCATTAATTTAAATTTTGAATTAATTTTATTATTTTAAGCTTACACTGCTTGCCCGATATATAACAAAGATCAGATTATAGATATTATCCATTGATCACTGGTTTTGTTTCTCTTCACCCTCTTACTCAAACACTCATCTCTATTCCATTTTACCTTGTCTTGCATACAACATCCTCCTCTAACTCAATAACGCTCCTCCCGCTCCTACTCCAATTGATCGTCCACCTCCTGCTCACATCTTCGTATTTCTCACCAGTTTGTCATTTACATCCATCTTCCTTTTCTTTAATTATTTATAAGATTAAGCCATTCATATGTAACCTCATCGCTAATGAAACGATATTTCGACTATACATGTAAGATATTCATTTTTTATCGTTTATACTTTTACTAGCTTCAACCTTTTTGACAGCGGCCATGCTGGAGTACCGCGTTGAAGGATTTTAGCCGAACAAATCAACCCCAGGATTTATTTTTTAAAGCCTAGTACTTATTCCATTGATCTGTTTTGCCGAACTGCCAAGTTACGGGGATGTAAATACACCAACACTGGTTTTCAAGCGGTGATGGGGTGCAAACACAGAGATAAAGACATACACACACAGGCATATACATATATACGTATACATATCCGACGTGCTTCTTGCTATTTCCGTCTACCAAATCCACTCACAGGTTTTGGTCAGCCTGAGGCCATGGTACGGGATACTTTCCCAAGGTGCCACCGAACCCGGAACCATGTGGTCGATAAGCACGCTTCTTACCACACAGCCCCGCCTGCGCCTAAGATATTTATTTTTTAAAATCTTTTACTTGTTTCAGTCAGTGGATTGCGGCCATGCTGGGCCAGCCACCACCTTAAACAGTTTAGTCGGACAAACTTATCCCAGTTCTTATTCCTTAAAAAGTTTGCTACTTATTTCCTCGATATATGTTACAGAGACACAAACAAACCGACACCGGTTGTCAGGAGGCGCTGTGGGACAAACACAAAGACATACTGATAAATGCATCATACACAAATACGTATATACATTCATACACATATACATACACATGAGAGTTTCCACACAGTTCCCCATTACGAAATTCACTCTTACGGTCCAGGGATATTAGAAGTCACGAAAGGTGCGCGAACTGGGACTGAACCCGAAATAACCTCATTGCAAAACGAGCATCTTAAGCACACAGCCATATGTAAATCTGCATATTCTGGGGATGACTTTTGTTCTTCAAACTGTATATCGTGACTTATGTATTTTTACATGTTTTTAGATATTCAAATGCTTTTCCAAATAAATATACTCTTTATTTTAAAGGCTCCGAGGAAGCTATAGTGAGATGCACAAACACTTAACTTTGAGTTCATTACTCCTAATAGCAGAAACAGATGTGAGTCAAAAAGTACATTATATATGTGTAGATATCCATCCATCCATGCACATCTATCTATCTATCTATCTATCTATCTATCTATCTATCTATCTATCTATCTATCTATCTGTCTGTCTGTTTGTCTGTCTACCTGTCTTCTGTCTATCTGTCTGTCTGTCTAACTATCTATCTAACTATGTTTGTATGTATGTATCTATCTATAAATATATACATGTACGTATATATATATGTACACACACACACACACACACATATGTGTATACATATGTATATGTGCGTGTGTTTGTATGCATTTGTGCATGCCTTTATGTATACGTGTGTGTGTTAATGTGGTGTTTATTACATCAAGATATTTAGCGTTCTTTAATTAAAGAGACAAGAAGTCAAATTTAGCATTAAAAATTATAAAGAAAATATAAATATTTCAAAATTTGCTTTTGGTATTTTATAATTCTCATGCCTATAGCAGTAAAAATATAGATAAGTAATAACCTTTGTTAGAGTTTGGGTGTCTGCTTTGTGAGATTCTCTGTATGTTTGATTGATTAGCTGCGTGTACGAAATAGACATATGCTCATTTTAATTAAATATAGACTATGTATCTCTAAAACTCTTCAGTCTAGATAGAAAAAGACAGTCTGAAATCCAGAAGCTATTAGGTTAATGCTATATCATTTCGTTTGACCAAATTATATCGTACTTTCTGTACTTGGTTTGTCTGTGGTGTTTTAGATATTGGATATATTGCTTACGTTAACCTAGACGACCAATCAGAATAGTTTGTTTCTTATAAACTAAATTGAATGTTTTTTTTTACTTTTTCCTTTAACTTCGTCGTGATAGTAGTGATGATAGCACTACTGGTAGTGTCTGTGGTGGTGGTGTTGGTGGTCCAGGAACAAACTTCTGTCTGTTTTTTCTGTTCGTTTCTTTTGTACGTAAACGTTTTTTTGTGTGTGTATTTCTTTTACAAATATATCACATTGATGCGTGTATGATTTACAGAAATTACATACACGCTTACACACATGGACACAGACAAACTCACATACATACAGGCACAAATATGTATTTATACATGTATGCGTATATGTATATGTGCATATATATA
>NC_068992.1:15807917-15809698 GCF_001194135.2 Octopus bimaculoides
GCCAGTCACGAGGCCAAACGTCCTTGAACATTTCATCCGAATCCACCCAGCGGTTCTTGAGATTTCTTCTCCAAGGTCAAACAAACACGACTGAAAACAATACCGGCCCCTTCGCTAAGGCGGAGGTAATAAAAATAATAATAATAATAATAATAATAATAATAATAATAATAATAATAATAATAATAATAATAATAATAATAACAATAATAAATGATCTGATGCACAACCCGGCAGTGGTTCTCATGGCTTCTGATCTTAACTGATTGGAAGTATTATCATGTATTGTACATTATTTTGACTAGGTATAAAAGATGGGCTACAGCAAATATTCTGCTCAATACCACAGATTTGCTTGTCAGTTGTTTGACCGTAATCATTTGAACATGCTCCTTCGTGGCTGACAATATGTGCATCTCTGATCACGAGCAGAAGTAGTGGGGGAGCATCATAGCCATTCTTTGGAGTTTGATTAATTCACCTCTGGAGATGTGGATGTTTGGTTTATCATCTTAAAAGAAATCTTATTCAGGTCGAGTAGTGTATCCCGCTCAAAAGGACCTTTTGAGCGGGATATGCAACTCGACCTGAAAAAATTCTAACTGGGTTCCACCTGCAAGGTCATGCGCTGTTTAACTTGGTATGAGATCACCACGTTGTGCCCATATGGTTAGGATGCACGTGCCTGGTGTACCCTTATCAGACGGGTAGTCATGATGGGTATATTGGGCTTCGTATATTTGTACCCCAGTATCACTTTGATGGCATGGACTGATCTCTCACTCAATAATAATAATAATCGTTTTTTATTAGCAGGAAGGTACAAAAGACATTCGTACGATACCAAAAGACAGGGGATTTTGTACGTGTACAGCAAATAAAATGTAACATGAGATTTTTATCAATGAAAAAATTAGTGAGAAGAGTGCCAAGAGCTATCCGTGGATCCCTCGATAAAGCACGGTCAACCTGACCACTTAGGTAACTGCCCTTGTATTCAGTACTGGCAAAAATCACATACTCAGAGCAGGTCCGTTCATGCAAACCATGCTCGACGCTTGCCATTCCATTTTAACTAATTTCCTAGAATGTAATACAGTAATCCCTCGACTATCGCGGGTCTTGCGTTCCAAAACCCCTCACGATAGGTGAAAATCCGCGAAGTAGAAACAGTACTGTACTGTATATATTTTTTGTATATATTTATTTTATCATAAATGCAAAACAACACCACAGAGGAATCGACGTAAGCTTAAATAACAAACCGCGATAGATAAATCTTGATATGGTGAGAGATTACTGTACCTCTCCACCCTCAGTTTTCTCTTCAAGGGGAATTTGTAAAAGTTGATGAGGGCTTGGCCAAAAAAGGTAAGCTTTCCACATGCGGTAGCGCTACTAGGGCAGAGATTTCTGAAATTATCTATGGAATGCGGCCGTTTGTTATGTTATCGTCTGTTTTTCCGCATGTGTTCTTTCTGTCGCACCTTTGATTTATCCATGCGACGTACCGTACAACCTGTTGTTTACTTTGTTAATATATATCTGTATATATATATATATATACATACATACATACATGCATACATCTATATATGTATGAATGTATATGTGTGTATGTATGTAGTAGTAGTAGTAGTAATAATAATAATAATAATAATAATGATAATAATAATAATAATAATAATAATAACAATAATAATAATGAAGATGATGATGTGACGATGAAAAGTAACTACAATACTACTACTAATGATTATATATATATATATATATATATA
>NC_068992.1:15811297-15814802 GCF_001194135.2 Octopus bimaculoides
TATGTATGTATGTATATATATATATTAACAAAGTAAACAACAGGTTGTACGGTACGTCGCATGGATAAATTAAAGGTACGACAGAAAGAACACATGCGGAAAAACAGACGATAACATAACAAACGACAGAAACAAGAGATACACGGATCATGCGCTTTGCTGATTTCCGCTTGTTGTGTCTTTTCTGTCCTACCTTTGATTTATACACACACACACACACACACACACACACACATCATCCGAAAAATAAAATAAGACGAATAAATACTTTAACACATTTTTAATGATTAGTTACTGTTATTTCTATACCAACTCTGCTTCCAACATGAGTTTATGTAAAAGTTCGAAATTTCAATTTGGAGTTGTATAAATATATAAATTCCAACTTCTTAACTACCAACTTCCCAGAACATCGATAACGTGGTTCGTTCCCAGCACATATCTCTCCTACAGGTTTTACACCGCAATAATTTCAATGAAATATTAATGTATCAAGCATAACTGTAAAGGTGGGCATGCATATATCATGGCCACTGCTCCTCCTTTGCAGACTCAGCAAGTAAAAGATATAGATGCTATTTTACCATTTTCTTCTTCACTTATATATGAATTTACTTTGCCATTTTTAATGCCAGTAAACATAAAATACAACTTAACTATGAGGAAAGCTGTCAGTTTCTTTAAGAATATCACTGATAAATATCAAGCCACTCATTGATTTATTATTGAGCTGTAACAAGCAAGTGCATCCATTCGAGATAAAATATTCATAATAACTTTTGTTTTTGGCTATTGGTGAAAATTTTGTGTCTGCATAGTTTTATATTTTATGAGTTATGATTTGTTTTTGGTAACTTTTTAGTTAATATAATTTTCTACGGCTTATATAGTACCGTGAAAAAGTCTTCGGTCACTTTAAACTATTGTAAATTAAGTACCAGTTGCGTACTGGAATCAATCTAATCGAGTGGTCCCCTCCATCAAAATTTCGAGCCTTGTGCCTAGAATAGAAAAACAAATGAACTGCGAATGACAATACTTTGACAGCCAAGGGCAGACATTCTCCTGCTCGGCAGAACCCTTATTTAGACCAACAAACAAAGCAAAGAAAGAGAGGGTGAAAGACAGTAAAACTGCTGTTCGTTTATATTCGGCTGTCAGATAAATTCTTTCGTTGATTTTCATTTTCATTTTTATCTTTTCTAATGTTATTTGAATCAACGAGTAAAATATTTTTGTCGCTGTGATTTATGGATCTTTCTTTTATATCACTCTGTTCTTCCGATACGAGATTTTGTTTATCGTTTTTGAAATTTGGGTACTTTTTTTTACCTCTTTCCAGACATATGACGATGGAGTGCCAACGAATTTATCTGACAATAATATATATGCTGAAAGATGAAAGATGAAAGATATATCTACGAGTCGAGAGTAGAAAAGTCGTGAGAGTTTGAATGGTTCAACAATCAATTTTCGTTTGGAATTTCATTTTTGAGCGAAAAGTATTCATTCATTTGGCAACTAAATTATTCTGCCTTTGTTTTTTTTTGCAACAAACCGACATGGTATTGTCTTTCGAATTGGTAGAAACAATAAATATAGATATTCCGAATATTGGTTTGCTGAGAGATTGATGAAATTCTTAGCATGTATCAGAATGCACGACCACACGGGCGCGCGCACACACACACACACACACACACACAAAAACATACACATATGTATTCAAATACACACATACGCATACACTCACACACACTTACACATACACACTCACACACACACATACACAGACACAAACACACACACACACGTATATATATTTAAAGAGAGAGTGTGTGAGAGAGAGAGGCAATTATGCGGATAAACAAATTAGATATACTAAATATAACAGTTTTGATATGAAATACAAAATATGTATATCTATATACATGCAAAACGAGCGAAAGCAAAAAGTGGAGACTTTCAGGCGATGAATATTTAAGTATAGATATATAGATATTTAGGAGAATGTACGAAAAAACAACAACAGACGAGGACAGGTGGTGTAAATAACAAAAGGATGTATTAGTATGACGCTCGGGAATACGGAAAGTCTTTGACGTTTCGAGCTACGCTCTTCAACAGAAAGAATACGGAGACAAGGAGAAAAACACGGAGAAAAAAATTTGAATAGTGTTCAGTCAACGGTCAATCATAATAATGATATATAGATATATAGATATTTATACTGATAGATCTAACTTACACAAAGTACAAACGACAGAAAATAATGAAAGACTACTGTCTTCTAATCTGATATGATTATCGAGGTCGATTCATGTGGATAAAAATTCTAAAAGACGGTGCGCTAGCTTGGTTGGCCGCTGCCTAAAATAAAAGATAAAACGTTATATATATATATATACATGATATATCTTAAGTAGTAGAGTATTGTAAGATAGATAACAGCGTACCTATCTATCAATCTATCTATCTATCAATCAATTTAATTTCCTATCTACCTATCATCTATCCATCTATTTACTTTCCTATCTATCATCTTATTTATTTATTGCCACAATGGCACAAGGGGCTAAACATAGAGGGGACAAACAAGGACAGACAAAGGGATTAAGTCGATTACATCGACATCAGTGCGTAACTGGTACTTAATTTATGGACCCCGAAAGAATGAAAGGCAAAGTCGACCTCGGCGGAATTTGAACTCAGAACGTAACGGCAGACGAAATACCGCTCAGCATTTCGCCCGAGGTGCTAACGTCTCTGCCAGCTCGACAGCTTCTATCTATCTTTCCTGTCTATCGTCTATCTATTTGTCTGTCTGTCTGTCTGTCTATCTATATAAACTTCAATTCTTTAATACTTTCAATCTTTAAAATCTTTAAAACATTGAACCTTTATAATTTCATGTCTCTGAAGGGTCCAAAATTTTTCGAGATCCTTTAAGAATTTTTGAAATTTTATGAATTGTTCCAGAAACTTATTTTTCGGGTATTTTTTGAGCTTTGTATAGTTTATTAAGCTCAAAAGCAAAAATCACTTTTTCAGAGTTTTTTTTTTACTTATTCACTTTTTCAATTTTTAAAACTTTTTCGCCTTCTCTTGTTTGATTCTTAAGTACTTTTAACTTTTACTTAACGTAACTTCTTTTGATTTATTCAGTTACAATAAATATTTCATCCCTCTCCTTAACCTTTCTAAACTTTCCAACAAACGGTGCTGCTCTATTATCTTTCTTTCTATACTGTACCATAACCATGTTGCTTGAAATACGCCAGCACAATTATCTTATGTGGTGGCAGTGGCAGTGATTGATTTTGGAAGCTATGAAGAGTGCAGTAGTGATGGTCAAGGGTGGGTGGAAATATTAGTCTCTCTTGCTGCAGTGATTATCAATTTTTTTGCTTAGTATTCTTCCACTGAAATTATCTCATTTATCATCTGGCACCTGTCAGCTGTAAAATATTGCTCTATTCCATATATATATATATATATATATATA
>NC_068992.1:15815236-15816464 GCF_001194135.2 Octopus bimaculoides
ATATATATATATATATAATACACACACGCATATATAAGTTCATATGTGTATATATATATATATATATATATATATACACGCATACGACCATATCCATAGTTGTACATAGTTGACATTTACTCAGAGACAAACACACACGCAAACACACAGACGCACTCATGCAGGTGCATATAGGCGCTTGTGCCGATATATGCAATCTCATATATCACTTTGATATTATGCGGACATATTGTTACTATTTACCCAACACGCATACCAACACACACACATACACAATATAAATATATGTATGTATATATGTGCGCGCGTGCGTGCGTGCATGAGCACGTGTGTGTAAATAGTGAGAGGGAAAAAGAGAAAGAGAGATTAAAGTTTTGCATACAGGCCTTCATACACCTTGAAGGCATCGATAAAATAAAATACCAGTCGAGTATTAGGGTCGGTTTACATTGATGTAAATCACCACAGATGAGAACGGGGGTGGTATAAAGCAACACAAAAGTACACATCATATAAAGACAAATAACTCTTTATATGAGATCACTGACACTATAATCACTCGACCCTGTTCACAAATATATTACAATGAATCATCAATGTCACTGATCTTTCGGCCAAAAACGCTAATAGCCTATTATTATCAATAGACGGATAACTAGGCTACTGTAGCAATAAGAATACATTGTAGAGAAAAACAATTAAGTGCTTGTATTGTATCTAAATCTATGTCAGATGTGATGGCTTTTAATTGCTTACTCTTCTTGGTCCGCAATTTCGTCTGTATATACACAGAGCTAATATAATACACGTGATATATATATATATATATATATATGTGTGTGTGTGAGAAAGTTGGTATGTGAAAGCACGTGGTTGGATGTATAAAAGATAATAAGAGTGAAAAAACTACAGAAGGCTTGTGTTACATGGTTAAAGTATATATTTAAATTATGTCAGAAAAATGTAAGAAAAATGTTAGAAAAATGTTATAAAATCTTTTTGGTATATAAACATTGTATTTTGAGAACTAACCGGTTTCGTGTTGTCTTTTCAAATTTCTCTACTTCATTGTGTCGTGTTCGTTATATATATATATGGGATAATTTACGAAAAAAACAACAGACGAAGACAGGTGGTGTAAACAAAAAAAATGGATGTATTAGTTTAACGCTCGGGAATAGAGAAAGTCTTTGACGTTTCGAGCCTACGCTCTTCAACTGAAAGGAAC
>NC_068992.1:15816540-15821881 GCF_001194135.2 Octopus bimaculoides
TATATATATATATATATATAGAGAGAGAGAGAGAGAGAGAGAGAGAGAGAGAGAGAGAGAGAAAGAGAGATAGATAGATAGATAGATAGATAGATAGATAGATAGATACATAGATAGATAGATAGATAAATGTGCACATACATACATTCTGCAGTGCTATCGAGATGGCGGGAGACTCTTAACGTGGTCGATCAACCTAATGGAAATTACAAATGAATAAAAACAAAAAGCAAATTGGATAACGTGGACTTCGATAAATAAATAAATTGGTATACAAATAGTTAGAACATCTTGGCTTATAGACTTCCCCTAAGACATTGTTATTACTTTTTAATAATGAATAGGTCAGCCTTGATTGACACATGCTATTACCAAAGGTGCTCCACATATGGTTGTCTTCCGTTATGGTGTGTTACGGACCATGTCAAACAACGTATACTTCCGATATGTTGTTACTCCAAAGAGATCAGCCAGCAATTAATAGCAGGCTGACTGATTCTGTCGAGGGTGACTTTAAGTAGTGTCTATCCGAGACCACATCATTCAACAATTCTTTCCGACAGGATGTTGTTCCAGAGAGATTCAGATGGTATTCTTACTTGGTTGATTGATTCCATAAACGATTGTCCGTTTCCAATATCAATATTCAGTACTTTGATAAGATGAATGTCTGTTTCATTAGATTTTACACGTTATCGGTTAGGTAATCCATAGACATATGTACCCTTAACGTGATTCTCAAGGCTAATCAACATGAGATGATGTGAAATAAAGCCAGGCCTTTAAGCCTCCCGGATACGTCACGACGTTGTTATCAGTACTGTCTTCACATTCATGGCGCTTGACTTTGTAGTGATCCCCTGTCGCATTACTGCATACACTCCCCCATAATACGCACACACACAAACACACACACAAATATACACACAATATACAGACACAGACACACACACACACACATATATATGTAATATGTTTACACACACATAAACACACACACATTGTAGGCAATATGGCGTAGAGTAACGTAGAAAAGGTAGATACCACTAGTGCTCAGGTCGAATTTGTATCTCGGCATCAGTTTCAGATGCAGAGATGTAACAGCTGCCTAAGTGAAGACTTGCTCTAGGCAATGTACTGATCGTGCGTTGTGTTAGACATACATACATACTTCCACACACACACACACACACACACACGCACACACACACACACACACACTATACATACATACATATATATATTTGTATATATTTGGCATTGAGTGTTATACAAATGCCAGAACTGGTCGCCATTTCATCGTGCTAAAAGTACCGTCCACTCCATCTAAATTCAGGACCAGGTACTGCAGTAGTCTAGGGTTCAAAGACCCACAGGTTTTCAATGCCCAGCCACAAAAATTAAGAAATTTGCATAAGGTGAAAGTAGATGTTTTCAAAAAGTAATTAGAGATCCTTCTCTCCACAATACCGGATGAACCAACAGCCCGATATGAGGTACAGACGAGGGCTGCAGAATCAAACTCAATTATACATCAAACGTACCAAAAGCCGGGAAAAAGGCACATACAGGAGTGGTGATGTGAAACGCCCAGACTGAGGAAGTCAGAGAGACCATGGTGGGTGCTCCAGCATGACCCCAGCCGCATGGTTGAAAAGATAATAATATATAATATACATACATATATATATACACACACAAAAGCACACCCACATACTCTCTCCCACTGGACAATGATGCCAAAAAAAACAAACAAATTTTTGAAGAACAACTTCCTTCCAAACAATGCCACACACACACACACACACACACACACACACACACACATATGAATGCAGGATACAAATCAGTCAATAGCAGCCGATGAGGAGTATGTAATTAAATTTGATTGAGAGGTGTGTATTCAACATTGCTGTTTAAGTGTCGGAAATATTGTATAATTAATATTTCAACAGTTTGTGGCAATAATTTAAAATTCATAGATTCGAAAAAGGGAGAGGAAAGTTTTCTCTTTTCCTTTAGTAGCCAATCCCCCACCAGTTCCTAGCATCCAAGGCTGTTAGTTATTCCGGTCCACTGGTGTTATCGTACATTGAATCTGTTTCTGACCGCAACTGACTAATCACTGCTTAATTCCAGAGTTGACTGATTGAATATCATGATTAGTTTTTCCTGTTTTCTTCATTGTTTTTAATATCAGCAAGAAGGTCGCTTTGCAACCATGTTGTTTCGTGTTCAGTCTCACACCGCGGCATTTTGGGAAAGTCTTCTATTATAGCCCCCCTGACCAAAAATTTGCGAGTGAATTTGACTGGCGGAAACTGAGTGGAAGCTCGTGGTGTATACATACATACATGCAAACATACATACAAATTCACATACACACACACAGACACACGCGTACACACACGCGTACACACACGCGTACACACACACACATAAAGGATAAGATCATTATTTAGAATAACGATCATATCAAGTGACCAGCATGGAAAAAATATATATTATCGTATGGGTAATAATTACAATAGATATATTATATTATATTATATTATATTATATTATATGTTTCGTGTTAGTTAAATATTGAGGAAACTAAAAGTGTTGATTTAATTTTGATATACGTAATTTAAAAAAAAAATGATATGATCGTTTTTGCTTTTAATGTTCATTCTAGAAACAGTGTGTGTGTGTGTGTGTGTGTGTGTGTGTGTGTGTGTGAGTGTGTGCGTGCGTTCGTGCGTGTGTGTATGTCTTTGAGTTTGAGTTTGTTTCTCACCACTGCTTGGCAACCGGTGTTAATTTGTTTACGTCTCCGTAACTTAGCCGTTTGTCAAATGAAAAACGCACCAAACATAAAACCACCACCACCACCAACAACAACAACAACAACAACAGTGTACTGGTGTTGATTTGTTCGACTAAACATTCAAAACAGTGCCCCAGTTTGGCCGCAGTCCAATGACTGAAATAAACAAAAGATAAAAGACTAAATAAAAGATAACAATAAGCATTCTTTTGTCCGTTTATGACAGCATCATTAATACTTCATTGTTCGGTATTTCAATGAATGATACGCTATTGGAAGAAAATATCAACGACCTGTTCGTAAATTTATGAATATGCTAAGAGAAATGGATAGTCCTTAATACCAAACACTCGTATCATAAAATACAATAAACAAGGCAGAAAGAGAGGTGATCAATCTAAGCCGATGTTGCAGTCTTATTAGTTTACTATAATTTGATAAGATAGCTTCAAAGAAAGCTGATACATTTTCAATTTCTTTTTATTGTAGTAAATATTATTATATGTTTCGTGTTAGTTAAATATTACGGAAACTAAAAGTGTTGATTTAATTTTGATATACGTAATTTTTTTAAAAAAATGGTATGATCGTTTTTGCTTTTATTGTTCATTCTCGAAACAGCAATTCCGAGTAATTTCTTAATTTCTTTTCTTATTGTCTAATAACAGTTTTATGACTACTAGATAGTGTAATAAAGTTACAATTACACAGATAAATGTAGTTCTTGCTAGCCAGAGAAATGGATACTTCGACAGAACATATATATACACGTACACACACACACACAGTACAAATAGTAGTAGTAGAATACATAGAGTTGCAACAAAATATGTTGGCACTCCGTCGCTTACGACGTCGAGGGTTCCAGTTGATCCGATCAACGGAAACAGCTTGCTCGTGAAATTAACGTGCAAGTGGCTGAGCACTCCACAGACACGTGTACCCTTAGCGTAGTTCTCGGGATATTCAGCGTGACACAGTGTGACAAGGCTGACCCTTTGAATTACAGGCACAACAGAAACAGGAAGTAAGAGTGAGAGAAAGTTGTGGTGAAGGAGTACAGCAGGGTTCGCCACCATCCCCTGCCGGAGCCTCGTGGAGCTTTAGGTGTTTTCGCTCAATAAACACTCACAACGCCCGGTCTGGGAATCGGTACCGTGATCCTATGACCGCGAGTCCGCTGCCCTAACCACTGGGCCATTGCACCTCCGCAGAGTAGCAACAAAATATACAACGAAAAGAAAAGAATTAACTTCAAGTAAATATACTAGACTGTCACGTCATAGCCTAAATAAATCAGCAGCAGGCAGGTAAATGTCCAGAATCTTGTCCATATAAATAAATATACGTATAACGGGCATGATAAGATGAAGAATAATGAGATTAATTAAACCTGTATAGGGGATATAATAAAAGTGATAAATTAAGGATAATATGATAAAATATTAAACGGACATTACTGATATTGTATCTATACTATAAATTAGATATACATACGATATGAACCCAATCCATCCATAGTAACATTCGTATAAATAAATGGTTTATAAATAATAAATAACATAGGTGCAGGAGTGGCTGTGTGGTAAGTAGCTTGCTTACGAACCACATGGTTCTGGGTTCAGTCCCACTACGTGGCACCTTGGGCAAGTGTCTTCTACTATAGCCTCTATAGCCTCGGCCCAACCAAAGCCTTGTGAGTGGATTTGGTAGACGGAAACTGAAAGAAGCTCGTCGTATATATGTATGTATGTATATATATATATGTATGTGTGTGTCTGTGTTTGTGTGTCTGTGTTTGTCCCCCCCCCCCAACATCGCTTGACAACCGATGCTGGTGTGTTTACGTCCCCGTAACTTAGCGGTTCGGCAAAAGTGACCGATAGAATAAGTACTAGGCTTCCACAGAATAAGTCCTGGGGTCGATTTTCTCGACTAAAGGTGGTGCTCCAGCATGGCCACAGTCAAATGACTGAAACAAGTAAAAGAGTAAAAGAGTAACAGTATAGATATAAAAAAAACAACAGCATAAAACCTATGTAGGCACATACCAAAATTAATATATTACCAAAAAAATATGAATAATAATAAGGAGGCATAGGGACACAGTAGGGGATTAACACGTCGAATGGAATGGGATTGACCGCCCTGGTGAAAACAACGATTAAAGAATTTATCAAATAAACCAATAAGTGTGGAATAGTGACGTGACCTAGTAGAGTTAAAAAGTCAATTTTGAACTATTCTTAGAACAATAGCCAACACACAGTTAAACAAAAGATCTAAGAGCTTACCATTCAGTCGGAATAAATTCTCCATTCGAGAGAAGTGGAAAAGATAGCAGCCAATATGCCCAGAAGAGGCCATTGTTTTATAGCATCATCATGTACTTAAAAAGGTGTAAATATGGACAATAACAATTGCCCAAAACGTAGCGTAGGCGAAGAAATGTAAGAACTTATTAATTGACTGACCTATTATTAAAAATTGTTATTCTATGTATATTCTGTTTTCTTTAAACTATTATATATA
>NC_068992.1:15822072-15826742 GCF_001194135.2 Octopus bimaculoides
TATATATGCATATACATTTGTGTGTGTGTGTGTGTGCATGATAGAATCAGTGGAGTTCTTTATCTATTTCTCATATCGATACAAGTTATATCAATTACTTAGACACAAAGCCGCAAATATAAAATATAAAGAATATAATTATGAGAACGTGCGAGGTTAACATTTGTTTTTCTCAAAAGTAATAATAACATTAATGAAGTAATGTAAGAAATTTTCCACGAGGAATCGACGCCTTATAATAATGGATATTGCACGGAAATTTACTGCAATATAGTGTGGTTTTTATCAGTTATGAAAGTTCAAAATATGATGTTAATAACTAGGTCTTATAGAAAGTAAAATTAAGTGGCGATATCATTGTAATTAACTTTGAAACACAATATCTAATAAATTAGCATTATTGTTGAAATTCTTGTAATGGAATCTACTGACTGTAATTGAACAAGGGATTTTTTGGTTTTATTGCCTTTAGTTGTAGTCTTGCTTTTATCAGTTCTTATAAAACTGAGGAAATTTATGATTAGATATAAAAGGAAACCAATATATATATATATGTATACACCCCCCCACACACATATATACATACATATATATATGTGTGTGTGTGCATACAATACGTACATACATACATATATATAATTGGCAACTAAGCAATGTTTCTTTTTATACGCCATTATAATGGTCAAACTAGTTGACAACTCATATTGGAAATAACTTCTTTTATATTCCAATTGTAAAATATAGATAAAAATAAAACACAAATATTTGATACACGGATTCTTATTTTGACATAATAACTCACAGCTGAGTAAGTTCTGAGAATGTTCCAGAGGGCTTTGGAGAGAATATGTTTATCGCGATGAATAAAATAACGTTGCCTTGCCAGCCAATGGTAAGTGAGATATATCTGCTAGCAAAATAATGATTTTTGTCGCTTAAATTCTTCAAATCCCATAAAAGAAAGGTAAAAGAATAAGTCAAAATAATTTAAAAATCACTTCAACCGAACCCCGCCCCACACACACGAACACAATGTGTGTACTTGTATATGTGTAAGATGTATATTAAAGTCAAGTTTGAGATTTGTACTTTTATCTTGTTGCGCTATAAAGAAAATATAAAATATAATTAAATAAAGGAACTCTTTAACGAAGTTTATATCTTAAGATTTTCTACAGATAGGTTTATTTAAGGCGCGAAAAATCAGTGAACTGTTGAAAATATGATATGACAATTTTCAAGACTCTCGTTCAATAATTCTAAGAAAATAAATATTTTATTAATTATATTTGTCTTGTTTTATTTTTATCTAATTTTTAAATCTCGTTTTTTTCTAAAGCAGCGAAATTATTGAGTTGACATCAATGAATTTGAATTTAATAAGAAATAATTTCGTACGTGGTAAAACAACAACAACAACAAGAGCACTCAGAGGGCGCAAACCTCCACCAAGGCAACACCAACGTCCTCTCAACGATTAGCCGGAGATAATTTTTAAAATGAGAATATCTGAAATAAACTCGACTGCTCTAAAACGAAAATGCTAAAAATGAATCCGACCACTTTCAAAAATTAAGTAAAAAACAGGAAAATAATCCAGAATCTTTCTCCTGTCTCGGATCGATCCCAAAATCTAATCATTTCGTGCCAGTTATGAGGCCAAACATCACTGAAAGTTTCATCCGAATCCATCCAGCAGTTCTTGAGATATCTTGTCCACGGACAAACAAACAAACAAACACGACTGAAAACAATACCTCCGCCTTAGCGAAGGTGGAGGTAATGATAAGCACCACGCCAGAATACGGAAAATTAATATCGTTTCTAGAAGTATATTCTGGAAATATATAGAGAGAAATGGCAGAAAGAGTAAACTAATGGCATTTGCATTGTTCAGTTTTACGGTTCTCTCGGTTCGAAGTTGAAATCACACTCAAGTCGACAATGCATTTTCAAAAATCAATCGCAGCAAGCTAATGAGTGAGCCTACTAGAAATAACAGCCAAAGTTTTCTCTATTAAAACCATACAGTTTTATAAAAAGAGGGACACTTTGGAAAATGTCTCAGATATGATGGCGCATGGCCAAACTGTAAGGATTCCTGAGCAGAAGGTCGTAGGCTCAATTCCTGGACTAGGTAGTACCTTGTGTCCTTAAACTAAGTACTTCATTTCTCGTTGCACTATTCTTACTCATCCGTAACGAATGCCGGGCCGTACTTTGTGTAGCTCCCTCTCCCTCCAAGTGTAACATTCTGGGTATTTCATTGGATCTCTTTCCTTCTTTCCACAAGTTTCAAAAGCACTCAAAAGGGTCCCAGTAGTTGACTCCTTCCTTATGGAAAGCAAAGTATATGAATCCAAGCCCTACTCACTCGCGAGTGATGTCTGGTTGTACTTTAGTCTGGGACCAAAAAAATGTCAGGTTGATCCCACAGCCGGAAAGCCTTCTATAAAGTCTGTGTGATCAGAGCTGACCCGTGTAATAAACTCGTGTAGTTTCAATTGACTAAATCCATTTCAACAAACATAAAAGAATATAACAATGTTAGTATTGTTTTTTTAATACGAAAAAAAAATATCACATTGCCGAATATTGTAGTTTTTTTTTCTATTTGTTTTTGCTTTATTCTGGGGGTGGACGAAGACGTAGCCGAGCGGTTAAGATATTCGTTTTCTTGTCAAAAGTTCCAGGGGCGATTTTATTGTGTGTCATTTGGAGCAGTATGTTCTATTGTAGTCTCAGGTCAACCTAATCTTCATCATTGAAGTCGCGTAAAGCGATTCTGTGTAAAAGCTGGTCTTTGCGAAAGCCGGTCTTATGGGTTGCACATATAATTCAAAGGCCCAACTTTATCACATAATATTTGTAGTATTTTATTACAAAGCATTAGTAGCAACATTCTACATATAGTATAGCCATTAAACTATACACATTACCGTTAAACAAAATGTACCATACGTATTACACTATAAACTAAACACATTTACACTGTACAAGACACATTATACATATAAGCACTACATGCTTTATATATGCATATTATTAGGCATTACTATAAGGCGGCAAACTGGCAGAAACGTTAGCACGCCAGATGAAATGCTTAGTGGCATTTGACCCATTTTTACGTTCTGAGCTCAAATTCTACACAGGTCGACTTCCCTTTCATCCTTTAGGGGTCGATAAAATAAGTACCAGTTGAGTATTGGGGTCGATGAAATCGGCTTCCCTCGCCCCTCAAAACCTACTGGCCCTGTATCAAAATTTGGAATCATTAATATATATTACTATACATGTTACTTCAGCATTTGATGTCGAGAAGGCAGAATCGTTAGCGTGTCGGACAAAATGATTAACGGTATTTCATCCGGCTCTTTACGCTCTGCATTTAAATTCCACCGAGGTCAACTTCATTTTCATCCTTTCTGGATCGATAACACACGTTACGATTGAGCAATTTCAGGCGCTGTGACAATAGAAGAAATAAATAGCGTTGAGATTCGTTGAGTGAATCTTTGTATTTCTTATTGTCTTAAAAGTGTAAAGCGTCGCCTTGGCAAATTCCTTAAGGTGTTAGCTAAAAATGCCTTGTGGAATTGCATTTCTTCCGTCTCGTTACATACTGAGTTCGAATTCCGACGTGGTCAACTTTGACTTTTATTACTTCGCGGGTCAATACAGTAAGGGGTCGGTAGTATCGATTAACTCCTTCCTCCCTAATAGCTGGCCTTGAGCCTAAATTAAAAGCCGTTACTTTACGATGAGTGTAATAGCCGCCAGACCCCACTTCTTCCTGTAATAATCGATATCTATAAATGCAAAGAAGCGAGATCTACACGCTTTCATTTTCTACATGGGCCCTCATTCCAGACTGCGTTAATGTAACTTTAACATGTCACAGGGTTTAAATGTTATCTTAAGTAACTTGTGTTTGGGGATCTTTCAACATAGTCCTCTGCTGCAAGCATTCGAACCAGACCTTCGGACCAGACCTTCGGACCAGACCTTCGGACCAGACCTTCGGACCGAGTAAACGTTCTCCTTTTCCTCCTTCCACGAGTCCGAAAAGCACTTAAAAGGATCGCAGTAGCCGACACCTTCCTTTGCTGGTTAAACCATAAAAGAAGAAAAAAAGTTCGAACAAAATTCACTTCAAGAATTTGAAGCAATTAATGCACATGACAATCGCATGAATGAATGTGGTACACGTCTCCGTGTCTGTCTATCTCTCTTGAGATAGAGAAATAGAGTGAGTGAGAGAGAGAGAACGAGGGAGCGGAGCGGTGTTAAAGTAAAAGCTATAAAGTATTCTAGTTGCAGCGTCCATTTGCAATTCGAGTGGCAAATATATGAATAAATAAATAAATGAATAAATATATGTCAATTGAGTTAGTCATCAATTGTTGGATATTGTTAATGGAATGGAAATTTCAAGCATACTTCAGAGAAAAATAACTTTGGTAGTCTATAAGTACACGCACGCACGCATACACAGCCACAAACACACACACACACACACACACACACACACACACACACACACACACACACGTACATATACATATATTATATAACATACTTTATCAAATAAGTAAAATTACTGGAAGTGGAGACCACAACTTTTACTGTTTATATATATAGATGTGTTTGTGTGTGTGTGTGTATATATA
>NC_068992.1:15826951-15833326 GCF_001194135.2 Octopus bimaculoides
TATAGATATATGCACACGCATGAACGCATAAAAACAATGTTAACAATAATATGCGACACATTTTATTTGGGCGAAATTGTTATTTTAAACAATAAAATTAAAAATATAGACGCACAAAATTAATAATGCTAGCATGAAATTTCTGAATAATAACATCAAAATTTCAAAGTGACTCCTTTTTCCCCACAGAGTAAATTCTCATCTGGGAATACTAGTTTTAACTGTTCGCTGAAGTTCTGTCATTGTAATTGCTTCAAATTATAACATTATTTGTTATTTCAATTTCCAATATAAAAATGTATTAAGAAGTTTATGATATAAAAGTCTTTATTTTTTGTCCGCTAAATTCATCACAGTAACTTTTATTAATTGTATTGGTTGGTCTTAGTGCTGTTACACTACTTCGCCATTTATTACAATATAATTTGTGTAATTATAGTGAATTGTTCATGTTAAATGGCATAATTGATATGTTTAGGTTGATGAAAACTAACAAGGTATAGAGAAGAATGAAATAGAAGGCATATTTCATCCACAAAGACATCAATAATAACATAACTACAGAAGAGAAATTTGTCTCCAAGAGCAATAGAAATCGCCCACAAAATAAGGAGCAGGGTAAAATTCGGAACGGATTTGAATTTATTAAAAGTAACATTTAGTAATTATATTTGTATAGTCGAATACATTACATGTAAAGTTATCGCCATTCAAAATTTCAAATAGTGTATGCGTACAAAAATATGAGGTGTCGGGAACACTTACAGTAGGGTACAGTTAAATAATCCTGAAATTTTAAGGGAAGGGAGCTAGTCGATTGTAACTGGTACTTATTCCATCGACCCCGAAAGGATGAAATGCAAAGTCGACCTCGGCGGAATTTGAACTCAGAGCGAAAAAACGGGCGAAATCCCGCTAAGCATTTTGCCCAGCATGCTAACGATTCTGCCAGCTCGTCATCTTACTTTCAAATTATATAACGAAATATAGAAGTAAACAAGCTTAGATATATAGATTACAATCAACGATGGTGCATACATCACCCTAGCAATACTTCAAAATATAGAATATAAAGTAGAACAACTGAACATAAGCAGAAATATCATTAAGACAAGAAAATGACAACTTTACAAGCAATTTACTGTGTTGAGTCGTCCACCAGACAAAAGAATGTGAAATAGAAGAGTTAGCAAACACATTTTAGATTTTGTAAAAGCAAAAATGACACGCACAATAAACCTAACATAATGGGAATTCAGTAGTGTCCTATTAAGTGGTTTAAGAATATTGAAAAGAATTCTAGTTCGACATAATGGCAAATTCATTTGTAAAGATCTGATTGCTGTAGAATTTGGAAAATTACATAGACCACTAAACTGATACCAATATCAATGCTATTATAAATGCAATGATGTCATTATAAATGATGGCAATACTTTCTGAGTAAGTAACATCGAAATGGAAAGTATGGAAAGGAAGGCTAAGAGGAAAATTCATTTAAACTTAAAACATAAAGAAGGCAAGGTTAGACTGCGCAAAATTATGGTTAACTTTTTGTGTTTGGTTTTACCAAAGTGATTTTTACTGACAAGAAGGAATTTAGGTTCGATGGACTGGTGTTCTTGGTCCAGGAAACATGAACTAGGAATGCTGAACAAGAGGCAGAGGGGTAGAGTGGCAGCAATGATATGGAACGTAGTCTATCCAAGTGGATATTTTTTTTACTTAGATTGACTTAAAAGAAGAACAGCATGAGTTAGATCCAGCTGTTGCAAACGGGAGCCTTGTTCCGCATTAGAGAAGAAATGGGAGACAATTTTATTCTTCAACAGGTTAACTGCAACATTCACGCGTTAAAAACAATCAAGGAATGGATGCGAGACACGAAAATAAGTGTACTGGAATGACCGGCGAAAAGTCTAGACTTATATGGCAAATGTTGGCACAGCTCGTGTATGACGGACCAGAAATGACAAGTGAAGCAGAATTATGGAAACGGATTTTAGGAGTCAAAAGATGTTATAATGAAATGCTTGTCCGGTACAACGAACGAATAGGGCAAGTGATCGAGAAGAAAGGGGTCTGTGTGGACTACTGAAGCCGAGTTGTTCTGCCCGAAAAATATTGTAGCAAAATTTTAATGACACTTCCATAAAATACGACTTAAATTTTTATGTACGCACTCAGGGAGTGCAATCACAACAAGAACACTATGCACTTGTCTACATTGTTTTACTCTAAAAGTGTGTTTATCATAAAGTTTCTATAAACACTACAATAAAAATATTTATAGAGTATTTTTGGTTTGTATTTCAGTTCTCTGTTAAATTTGATAATGCTAACAAACGTGTTTGTCTACATAAATCTAAAAACATATAATTCTTTGTAAATAATGTAAATAATGTACATAATTCCTCAACTCTTAAATATAGAACGTAGGAAATATCTTGATAATTGAAATGACTGACTGTCATTTGTTAAAAATAATGAATAAAAGAATGTCTAGGGGCAGAATTGAGTGACTGTCTAAAAAGGGAAGGTAACTGAAAGAAGAAATGGACAGAAATGCCTGTTTTATGACAGCATTCTAAGTATTTTAAAATTGAATTTAAATACTTGGTGTGCGTAAACTTCCAAAGAAATAGGATAAGAAAAGAATAATATAAATATATATGGGTTCTTGAGCGCATGCCTCGAATGTTTGGTGTTAACCGAGTATAAGCTGACCTACATTTACAAAACCTTGTAGATTTATGATGGAAAGCGAAAGAAATTAATTGATTCATACAAATGCGTACTGTATGGCTTGCTTTATTAATTAATTTATGTTGTATAAACAGCTCTTGTACAGATGCTTAATGTTATCTATTAATTGCTTGGTTAATCTCAGACGATCAAATTTCACAAACCATCATATTACATAAGTGATACTGTCCATACGCATACATACAGCTCACAACATACACTTGCACGTGCCCACTCATATATAATTGTGTGTATACGTGTATTTAGAGTATTTAGAGTATTTACATTAAAAAATATATTGATACCTTTCAACAAGAGATGAGCTACGATCGAACTGATCTGTCATCAAATCTTACTTGTTGTGGCCAATTTGTTTTGACTTCAAACACAGTGTATGTATTCCTCTATTAACCTTCATGTTTTAAGACAATAAGGTATCTTCCGAGGAAAATTTAATTCTTGTAACTTGATCGATGCTGTAGATATACCTTCGTTGTACAGAGCAACACTTTGGTGTATGTGGTTGCTTAATTCTCAGGTCAACTCTGATCGAATATAGGTTTATGATCAATGACATTCGATCTCTGAGCGTCACCTATTCTTTCAAGAATTGACAACATTATCTAGTGAGACAAATTTTTAAAACGGCTGAAGAAGATTTGGTATTTCTATCAAACCGGTTGAGAAAATGGTGGCTCATTGCCGAGAGATTAATATTGTTGTTGAAGAAAGAAAGGTTTAAATAGTTAATTTGTTTAAAAGAACATTAACCTGAATTGAGGGAGCCATTACAATTTTGCTACTGTATCATTTAGACGACGACGAAAAGCTTTCAATAATTTCCTCACTTCAAAGTTCATACTGAATTGATTTTCTTTTAATTAATTTTGTCTTGGGGTCGAATCAATCAATAATGTCTCATTTCCATGAAAATTGGCTTTGTTGTTCAGAAAGCAAGCGTTATTTATAGGCTCCATCATTCATCTTCTTTTATGCTTTATATCTTGTTGCTCACGGAACAAAGTCTTTCTATCGTTCTCTGTAGCAACTCAATGATGGCCATTACACTAGGTTAGATATAAAATACATTTGTAACTGTCATTTTATCTCTTCAATATTTTGTGCTAGCAAGTCGCTAAAACATTTGTTAAGAGCTTTTATAATTTGAACCTTGATTTTCAATTGATTTTTTCTCAGAAAGGAATGAAAGGTTATGACGTAACAAATTTATCAAATCCAGAACTTGTAATACTTAAACTCACATTCTTCAGATTTTTATTGATGCTGCTCCCTAAATTGCATTTTTCAAACATATTTAGAACAGACATTCAGGCAAGTTTAGCAAGCTTGAACAATTTTCAATATAAAATACCTTATATACAACAGAGAAAATCTTATATAATACAAGTATATCACCGCCAAAGTTAGCCAATTGGGCTGCAGCATTATTTTGGATGACTTCTTTTAGTTTGTACTAAACATCAACATAGAATGTGTCTTTTCAACAAAACCAATTTATTACATGAACTCTAGAGAGTTTCTCTAGGCGACGCCCTACTACTTACGCTTCTGCATTGTAACACTCTAATACAATTATGTATATAGAAACACTACAGTACGTAAGCACACTCGTCCTCTTTTTCCTCTTCCTCTTCCTTTTGGTTCATATTTATCATCTAAATATATACCGTCATAATCGCAGAAAACAAAATAATAAATTCATAACATCCCTTACACTTGCTGTCATGCATAGCTATCATAGGTCACTTTATTTTTGTACATACATACATACATATATACATACATACATACATACATATAGAGGTAACGATATAAATAAACAAATAAAACTGTTTGGCTTAGATATATAAGATATATACACATACCTGCATATACATAGAGTGAAAGCAAAAACTGAAGATTTTCAAACAATAAATATTCAAGTATAAATTTATAGATATTTATACATTAACAGAGCAAATAAATATATTTATACTTTAATATCCATCGTCTGAAAATCTTCAGTCTTTATTTTCTCTCTATTTGCATGTATACATGACAATATATTTTGCATATCTAACTCAAACAGTTTAATTTGTTTATTTGTACCATTATCTCCATATCTGCTCACCTGGATTCCTCTTATAGCTACTCTTTACTCAACGGACTTGGTTCTTAGTAAAGGTTTCGGAGTGTAAGTTCAAATCATTTGAGCGTTAATAAGTGTTTTCTATCCTAAGAATCTCTGGATCTCATCAGTCGACTCTATACATACATACATACATACATACATACATACATACATACATACATACATACATACATACATACATACGTACGTACGTACGTACATACATACATTACATACATACATTACATATATACATACAAAAATACACAGACAAAAATACCCTGTTGTTGATGTTGAAATTCTAATGAAGGTGCCTTGGACGTAGGTTAGAAACCGGCACTTACTCTATTGGCAAGAAATCTTGAAATAAAACTGAACAATGACATGCCTATATATACAAACATATGTATTTATGCACCTTTTTACAAGAAGAAAGTTGATAGTGACATCACAGTGATTTAGAAACATTCGGTTGACCAACATCATCAAATTCGAAGTTGCAATCAATTTGTTCTTTGTAAAAATCAAATATGTACTCAGTAGTGAAATGTTAAACGATCTTTCAGTTGAATGGTAAATTGTAATATATATATATATATATATATATATATATATATATATATATGTATGAGTGTGTGTGTGCGTGTTTGTGCGTGTATGTGTGTAAACACGCAGATATATGTATATATATATATTTATTCTTCTCCACGTTTAGATTGCTAGAATATGACATGTCAATGTATAGAAAAATTATGAAGCAGAACATCGTAAATGAGAACCATCAAAAAAAAAAAAAAAAACTGAATTTGCATGCTACAAATGTTATTTCCCCGCGAAGAACGTAATTTGACAATCGATGTGCTTCTGTTCGCTAAATATAACTAAACCATTGAAAGAGTTAAGTGCACAAGATTGCCTTCACTTCCATGGGTTCTATAAATATTTGTACTCATAGTTTCTAAGATTCTAATTTGTTTCTATCACAGAGAAGCAGGCATAACATCAATACCAATAAATCAGATAGGACACGAACGTATTACGTGTCAAAGTAATACTAACGAAACGATAAATTGATTTAGTTCTGTGTATTTAATGAAATTTTTTGACGATATCTTCGGTTTTCTCTTTGTGATAACAGTGAACAAAACTAACGGAAACCATCTAAAATAATGCAGGAACATAATTATATAACATTAGTCGCAAGGACATTATTATTATTATTATTATTATTATTATTATTATTATTATTATTATTATTATTATCATTATTATCATATATACAAGTAAACTTTATGTTGGATATAAAGAAAATTATTATTATCATTATTATTATCATTATTATTATTATTATTATTATTATTATTATTATTATTATTATTATTATTATTATTATTATTATTATTATTATTATTATTATTATTATTATTATTATTATCATTATTATTAAATACAAGTAAACTTTATGTTGGATATAAAGAAAATGATCGTGATAATTGTTG
>NC_068992.1:15834098-15836598 GCF_001194135.2 Octopus bimaculoides
TATATATATAAATATGTGCGTGAATATGCATTAGCAAAACGTTAACATTGGTGAGATGAATATAATTGCGGATGAACCGGTGTTTCGAACAAAATACCAACCAGCGTTGATCTTATTCGAGCTACTTTTACTGGCACTTTATCATTCTAAATAGCAGAAACGCAGTGAGTTAATGATTAGAAACCGATAAGCAACGGCAGTCTTATATCCAAAAGTCATTATATAAAAGCAAATAGAAAAAGTAGCGTCTGCAAATTCTTTCAATAACCCAAAGTTTCCTTATTAACCACTTCCATTTTATTGCTATGGTAATATATTCGTTCCCATGTCAGTTTCTTGCAGACATAGCAACTCTGAAGGCATTTTTTGTTGTTGGTGCCGCCCACGCTATAGATACATACGCAAGCCACCCCCCATAAAATATAGAGAATGAATGGTTGAGAGAAAGATGGTGAAGCAGACAAGATCCTTTTCTTTACGACCTTACTACCAAACACATGACGGGGTCAAAAAGCTCTAAAACTCCAATCAAGAACATACATCACACGTACATACATATACATATACATACCTACATCGTACATACATATACGCATTCATGCATAACATACATGTTTATATGCATAACACACTTATGCATGCATATGTCTAATGTTAGGCATACAATAGTCTTCCTTACATAATACAGAGGGCGATCAATAATTTTCGTATATGATATCTTTGGAACAACATGAATAAATGACTTCTATATAAAGTTTGTCAGTTATATTACATATCTGGTCTTAAAATATAAATGAAAAAAGTTTGCCAAATGTTCTTGTTTAGTTAGATAATACGGCTCAACTACGTTATGGATTCGGTCGATATTTATCAAAATGGAAGCGAGATAATATAGAATGAGATGCCAGTCAGTAAAAATAGCAGAACACTGCATAAGCTTTGCAGTGCAGGTTCGAATTTCATTGGACACGGCTTCTAACATCACTTGCATATCTATTCTATAACACAATGGTTTCTAGGTTTGAGCCAAAGGTCACATTTCAGAGAGAAGGTTGTAGTCTATTATTATATTAGCGGATTATATAATCGATGTGGAGGCGCAATAGCCCAGTGATTAGGGGCAGCGGACTCGCGGTCATAGGATCGCATTTTCGATTCCCAAACCGGGCGTTGTGAGTGTTTATTTTTTTTCGCTGCTTCATATTGACGTAAAGGCACCATTTTTCATCTCCAGTGATAATGCAGTAAAGAAAATGCTGTTTGTGATCATGTGTTGAGCGATGTCGGGCGAGCGAACTGGCGGCAGTTGTGGAGCATTGATTTTTGTTGTTTTCGCTCAAAATGTGTGACACCCAAGCGCCGAATTTCTGAACCTTGTATTTCACCACAGTTTTTTTTTTATCACAATCCATCTGCTCCGCCAATTCTCTGATCGTTCGACGTGGATTTAAGTGAAGAAGTTGATTCAATCACTCTTTATCGAACTCAATTGGTCGACCGGTGTGTGATCCATCCTTCAAGTCAAAATTCCTATTTTTGAAGCGTGAAAACCTAAAGGCGGACAATATTTTGAGGCATTAATCCTTCCCCATACACAGCACACATCTCACGAGCAGCTTCGGCGGGTTTAACGACTCGATTAAATGCACCAAGCAAATGATGTCGAAAGTGCCCAGATTTGGGTTTCATTTTAAGGATTTGAAAATACACAAAAACAATAAAATTTAAGAAGTCAAAACACAGTATCTTGTAGAACAAAAAAATTCTCTTTTAACTAACGTAAAACATTTTGCCAATGCGTTTTATTTGTGCGTGCATTTTTAAATTTGAAAAAGGTAAAAAAACCCGCTTATGAATTATTCCTCAACCCAAAATATAAATGCGTTTGTATATCCGCACTTATCTCATCAACCGCACAACCATTCATTCATTATTTTGCTATCTATCTGCTCGTCGATCTAACTAGCAAGACGAGTGGGTAGCTGTAAGAGTTTTATTTACTTATCGACCTATGTTCTCTACTCCAGCATTTACTTTCTCTCCAAACAGATAAAATCCAGACATACAAATATATAAATAATGTTTCATTTTATTTTTAGTTAATACGTCTATTTGTTGCAGAATACATTCCCAATACACATTAGCAGACGAAGGCAACGATTTTCCGATGTTTCTAGTTATGTATGAATAACATATATCTGTGTATTCACTCTATCAGAGCTATGAATAAAAATAAGTAGAGAGGTTGTATTAAAGAATAGCATTAGAAAACAGTTAGAGACAAGTAGCTAAGCCACAAGAAGATATTATAATATTTTGATATTTAGACATTTCATGTAGGCGGTCTTCGGCGAGTACAGGCATCCAGTTAAGAACATTGAAAATCCTTGTGTTAGAGACAAAAGGTCTGAGTACAAGGAATGCCTTAGGACTTATGTATAAGTTTGCAGTGTGGTACAGGACAAGAATTGAAAGACGGCAATGCTGGTGATGGTGGTGT
>NC_068992.1:15838287-15843988 GCF_001194135.2 Octopus bimaculoides
ATATATATATATGTATATACATATATATATATGTATATATATATGTATATATGCATAAGTATATGTGTATATATACATATATACATTCATACAAATATACATATATACATATATATAGATATACATATACATACACACACACACACACACACACACACACACACACATATATATATATGTATGTATGTATGTAGGTATGTATATATGCATGTGAATGTATGTGTATATCTATATAGATATACATATACAGATATGTATATGTATACATATATACATATATAGATATGTATATCTATCTATCTATCTATCTATCTATCTATCTATCTATCTATCTATCTATCTCTCTCTCTCTCTCTCTCTCTCTCTCTCTCTCTCTCTCTCTATATATATATATATATATATATATATATATACATATATATAAAACAAGCTTCTCACGAGGTCTCGAAGCATTCCTTGACGTGAGCACAAAACTGGCAGCGGAAATTTAAAGTTGTATTTCCCCCATCTGTAATGTCGTTGTCCAACGGTGCGTAGACTATGTTAACGTCTGTTGTGCATGAGATCATATACGATACTATATTTTGGAGATTTTCGTCAATAACGCCAACTATATATTCAAGTTATTGGCAGGAATGCATCATATAAAATTGGAGATCTCCCAAGACAAATGAGGTAGACAGATTCCTGGTGTTTTATTATGCAACAGCTGGTTTTGCTGTGTTTACGTTTTCGTAAAATAGCAGTTCAGCAAAAGAGACCGATAGAATAAGTACCAGGCTTTAAAATAAAAAAAAAAAACCGGTGTCGATTTATTCGATTGAAGTTTCTTCAAAGTCGTGCCCCAGCATGGCCTCTGTCTAGTGACTGAAACAAGCAAAAGAAAAAAACAAGAGATTAAACATTAGCATGTATTGCTTGCTATATTTTGGGTTACTAAAAGTTTGGTGTTGCAGGCTAGAATACGCTACTTTTAATATTTTATTTACATATTTATATTAATGAGAATTTAGACTAATCAGTCATATTAACTGAGCAATTAAATAAAACCTGTTTAAGCTTATTTTTAAATACTTTGATTCATATTGTATTATGATTGAGCAATTATGGAAAAACAATTCGCAAAGGGACCATAGTTATTATAGTATTAAATGATTGAATACATTAATTTTCCAATGGTGTTCATAGACCAAAGAATTAAATTGAAAAATTGAAAGCCCAGTGATGTAAAATTTTGTTTTCTATTGTAAGTTATTGCATTGTTGATTGTTTATTTTATTATATTATATAATGACCACTTCAAAACTAATGCGTAATATTTTATATATTCTGTGCAAAATGTTCAAGCAATCGTTTCACGTGTGATTTAGTTTTTTAAGTATTTTATTCATCAATTCAATATAAAATTTCAACGCTGTTTAAAATTGATTTTAAGCTCAAAATATCTTGATAATTATAAATAGTTAATGTATTGTAATGTTATTCACATATGTTATATAATTATTGAATTCAGAAAATTTTTATGTACTGCTGTTTGGAAATAGTTTGCCTCTAGAGATATAGTCTTCACTATCGGTGGTGAGGTATATGCTTATTACTAAGATTTTACTAGTAATAACATGCTGAGTTAATGTCTTCCACTTTGTTTAAGATGGAAAGATGTTAGTTGAAATATATTGACTGCTCTCTGTAGCATGTAGACGATGTAAATGTGCCGTATATTAATATCAATAAAAAGTTAATAACAGCAATTACTCTGTCATATGGTGACACTCAGAAGAAACTAGGTGTTCTTAAAGCTAATTCTCATTATTTCAAAGCTATACCCATGTAATGTATTCAAAATCTGAGCTAATCAATTCACAATTTTCAAATTGGAAGAGGGAAATAAAACACGATAGCAAAAGATTATAGAGAATTACAGGTGAAAGAGGCATCGGAAATGTTTTGCCCTGCGTATGTAGAAAACGTACGAGCTAGCAGAATTATTGCACGCTTGTCTTCAGAATCCTTCATGATATTAGAAATACTTCTGTGCCATCTGAATACATCTTAGGCTCTCAACCTTTTCGCCTCCTTAGGTAGTACGACTGGGGCAGCGAAAACTGATTTAGTGTTCGATCACTGAAGGGTTCCGTCTGCGGTCTCTTATCAGCCACAGCGACCTAGAGTTGGTTCAGCTGCCATGCCTATGTTTTTGGTGGTTCACTTAATTTGTTTGGTGTTAGATCAATCTTCTGTAGAAAACAGAACACAGACCCTACTACAAATCTGCAGCACCGACTTCAATTAAGAATGAGACCGCGTGCCATCCGTTCTCAGTGTCCTGTCGACGAAGTCTTGATATTCATACTGAGTAAATTGTGGGATTACAAAATCACAAATCTGGTTTAACAAACCATGATTCTCGGCCTAAATATAAAATTCACAACGAACTATCAAAGCAGTTTTTCCAGTCGCAAAGCTTGAACTGTCATTATTAGTATTTGTAAATTGTCATGCAAGTATTAGAAGTTGTATAAGGGAGAAAAGACAGGAAAATATTTATTTCTGAAATGCTTGCGGTGAAAGTATGGCCGTGTGATTGTGTAGTAAGAAGACTATTTCTCAACCACATGGCTCCGGGTTCAGTGCCAGTGCCATTCAAGACGAAAGGTGTTCTTACATCAGGAGAATGCTCGGCCACATACAGGGAGGATGACATTCCAAAGGCTGGAACAGTTTGAATGGAAAACGATGCCCTACTCACCATTTTCGCCCTGTCTGATTATCATTTATTCCGCAGTCTTCAAAATCATTTGGATGGAAAAAATATGAATTCTGTAGACGAGGTCAGAACAATACTGGAGGAGAATGTTTCGTCACGGAGAAGTGAATTTTGTAGAAAATGAAGGAGAGCATATTTTACATTAAAAAGGAACTTTGTTTATCTCAATTTTGAAAATTAAAGAAGTAAAAGAAGCCTGTTAACAAATATAGGGTCTTACAGCAGCGACCCTCTTGACCCAGAGCAGCACTACCTCCTCCAGGCACTTGGTGTTGGCCTCCGCGTTGGGTCTGAGGCTGTGTGGGAAGATGAATGGAGGCATAACGTCACTCCAAACACCACGATGTTGACTGGATGTTTAATTTTCATCACTCTCCGTACATGTTTGGAGACACGGCAAGCCAACGGTTATTCTGTGTGTTCACCATCAGATAATGGTAGAAATTTTCTCGTCTGAAAAAAACTAAAGCATGTTTGGTTGTAAGGGATGCTTGAGTTTGTTTAAAAGCTTCGTAGCGCGGTCTTTCCTCTTGCCCTCGATAGCTTGGGATAAAAACTGGCCCTTTCTCATATTGTATGAGGAATACCGAATGTCTTCATACACTACCTGCCTGATAAGAAATTCAGACACTCTCTTGTCCCTGATGATGGACTTGATTGACTCAGAAGGATCGTTGTCAATCATGGCCTGGATCTCACCAACAAATTTAGGAATTCTTGTCTTATCAGAACGATTAGAGTGAGTTTTCCGAACTGCCGTACCTTCGTAATCACCATTAAATTGATCCAACTCTTTCCGAATCCTCTGTACTGTTCTCAGATTGACACCCAAACACTCTGAAATGTTCGTATTGGAGCTTCCGGCGCGAATGCCAAGCAGTACAGTATGTCGTTTCCAAATTTCTGGCAGAGTGAATTGCATCATGGCGTTGTTTTTCTCAAAGACAGTGCCCAACTGACTCTATTATACTGTGTAGTTGACAAAATCCCAAACAAACAATGCACATACGCGAAAATGAAAATATAAAATCGCGACAATTTACCCATCGCAGCCTGTATATATATATATATATATATATATTACTTGTCAGTGTGAACGCAGTCTCTTTACACAGCAGAGGTCATTGTTGTTCATAACAATGATGAATGCTAATGGCTAAAATATAAGACAAAATAGGATATAAAAGTTAAGTAAGTTTTAATACAACCAAACGTCACTACAAAAGGTTGACATTTCCCCCAGGTTGACACTAGCAATCTCCATTTTAGTTCTTATCAGATCTACGTCAAGTTGTCCATGCTCGCATAGGTCAGTTGGTATGGCTAGAAATACTTTACTTAATGACTGGCAACAGGGTTTATTGATTGCCATTGTGAAAGTTACTCGAACTGGAAGCTGTAATCGATTAAGTGTGAATATCAGTTTCGCGACAGAATGTTTCAATTCTTTGCATCAACATGTGTTTCTCGTTCTTCAACAGTGTTTATGCAAATAAATTAGTGTCTCATCGAAGTCTACTAACCTTACTGAAATGTTGTAAAATATTACTACTTATCCCTTTTATTCGGATCTTCAAATGATGTACAATGATCTTCAGTAATGTTGGAGCTTCTTAGAATTCCCATTTTATAATGGTTCAGACATGTCTTCAAACATGATCGGAAACAATTATTTTACTAATTTCCTCATTTATACAATGACAAACAACATTAGTAAAGAATCAAAATGTTCCTTCTCTGATGAAATCAGAATCCAAAGGCTTGCCCCAAGAATATTTTATGCTTACTCAATATATCATTAATACGAAGAAAAATATAACATGTCTGAAATCTGTAGCTGTATATTGAAGGCATGTTTCGGCTTTGTTTCTGTCTTCTAAGTGAATGGTTCATAACTACTTCCATAATATTGACACTACCAGCATATGATATGTTTGTCGAAAACAGCATTATTATTACTATTATTATTATTATTATTATTATTATTATTATTATTATTATTATTATTATTATTATTATTATTATTATTATTATTATTATTATTATTCATAATTGAAATATTATTGTGGTGTCACTAATCGGCAAATTATCTTGCAAAAATATTTCAAAGGAACGCACACATTTAAAGCGTTTCTTACCAATAGATCAATCAACAGACACGATTTTGTTTCTCTCAGTTTGTGGCTGTCCTTAATTCAGCAAACAAAGTCCCTGTCTTAGAAACTGGAGTACAATGAAACATGGAAAGTGGAATGAACGGTATAATAACTTCTGTAGAATAATGCAGCGAATCTTGAAGAGTCAGTGGTGGGAACTAGTTAATTCAAACATGCTTCCACATATTCCATATGAGTCTCAGCATCTTCTTTCGAAACAGAGATTAGTACGAGAACTGTGCAAATTACGTTTCAAAATGTTTTCCAAGAGATTTGTATCAGTATATGCGAATGTTGCAGTTACAAACAATGATATTGGAATCTTGGAAGAATATTTCAGCATGTGAGCGTAAGAAACAGACTTGGGATCCCCTAGCGGCTAATATCGCACATTTAGTCTTGAAAAATTCTTTGCACAGAATCGAGAACAGCCAGTGATGGGAAGTAGGAAATGGATACGGCTAGAGCCTTATAGCCATTTGGTGTTTTCTGTGCATCCCATGCATGAGACTTTCATAACATTCTGCACTTGATTCTCGGTGATACCATTCCTTTTGTTTCTTTACAGTCGATATAAATACATACATTACACCAACTCACGTTTATCTACCTTTCTTACCTTTATATATCTATATCTCTCTATACACACACACACACACACACATTTGTGTTGCAAGGTTCCTGGTGTGAAACCGTGTGTTGAAAGAGATATGGTTATAGAAAAAACGACCATCCAGAAATATAACAATATGTGTTTATATATATATATATATATATA
>NC_068992.1:15844757-15847622 GCF_001194135.2 Octopus bimaculoides
CGATTTGCTCGACTAAAGGTGGTGCTCCAGCATGGCCGCAGTCAAATGACTGAAACAAGTAAAAGAATAAAAGAATAGGCATATTTATGTGTGCATGTGTGTGCGTGTGTGTGCGTGTGTGTGCGTGTGTATTTGTGTGTTTGTTTGTGTGTGTGTGTGTGTGTGTGTGTGTGTGTGTGTATCTTATATAAAACGGATACATATACGGCCTAGGACAGAGAAACTAGAACTAAGTACAACTTCGGTAGAATGTTTTTGCATTTGTTTCAGGTATACTTTATACTTCGTAACTGAAAAAACAAAAAAACCTTTGCTATTTACGTTTTAGCAAAATACTCTTCCTCCATTTCTCTCAGCATATGTGGTGCACCAGCATGGCCGCAGCCACTTGGCTGAAACACATAAATAAATAAATAAATATGTGTTTATATGCATGCAAGTATTTATGTATGTTTCTCTCTCTCTCTCTCTCTCTCTCTCTCTCTCTCTGTACATATATACATACACATACTTATATATATCTATATAGATATGTTTGTATGTATATATGTACATAATATTATGCCTCATTGCATGGATTTGTTAGTGCTATGCAAACTACATCTATCTCTCTATCTATCTATCTATCTATCTATCTATCTATCTATCTATATATATGTGTGTGTGTGTGTGTGTGTGTGTGCGTGCGTGAGCGCGCACACATATATAACATAAACATGCATTAATAGTAGTGACACTGCATTTTCTATAACACAATGTTAACGTTGCAGGAAATCTTTTGTATAGTTATATGGTAAAAATCTTTCTCTAGTATTGTTGGATGATTTGGAAATGTGTTTTTTCGAATCCTTCAATTATTGTTTCTTTTTATTCTCATTGACATGTAGTATATTACTACTGAGAAAACGTGTGTTGGATAGCCATCTCATTAGCTGTTATTGTTCGACGTGGGTGTTTCCAGAAGAAATTTATAGATGGCATAAATTCATAAAACGAACACGGATAAGAATAATATTCATAAAAAGAGGAGCTGCCAAAAGAATGGATATTTCTTATATTATAATCTTTTGTTTCCATGGTTCTGTTTACTTGATATCGATCGAATCTTTCAAGTATCTTGAACAATTTCTATTAATTTATCAGGAGTATATTTATGTTTTAGTTTCTCGAACACCAATCACAGTTCATGTGAAGCCATCCATTGTTGACACATTATAAAACTGCTGAGTAGGTCTACAACAGATGAAGAGTTAATTCTCAGTGCTATAATGAAAAGTTTTATGCATCAATGCTGCTCATAATTTTCCGGTGAACCGAGTCTTGGTTTCCAACTTCGATAGCAGGTTTGTTACAAGTTCGCATTTTTGAACAAATCCTTTTGTTGAAAGAAACGTCTTTGCAAATTGCGTGTTGTTGATTCGTGAACTCTGTAGGATAAACGACTAGTTTGATAGATATCTATTATCATTAAGCTAAGCGGCGGATGGCTTTATGTCATTTGAGAAATATAATGAATAGAGTTTCGGAAATATAGGATAATCTAGGATCCGTGACAATCATCTGCACTTTCTAATATCTATAGTTGTGATATTTAATTCTCATTTTCTAGAGTTGTGCCACCTAGATTTAAGCAACTAACGTGAGATTTTGTCACGTTAGATTTTAGCGGTGGATTTAAATTGTGTTGGCATTACACGAATAGAAACCGTTTCTACTCGAATCTTTGCATTTTGAGATCAAATCCCGCCAAGATCAACTTGCCTTTTATTCTTTCGTGTTCGACAAAATATAGTACCTGTCAACCAGTGGGATCGAATAATCTCTTTTCCTCCAAATTTCTGGGGGCATTGATTAACAACGCTCCACTTTCTGAGTTCAAATACCGCTGAGGCCAAATTTACTTTTCAGGTCCCTGTTGCCGATAAATAGTTTAAATAAAGTACCTTTCAAAGACAAGTGTTCATGAAGTGGAACAACTCTGTTTTCCAATATGTGCCTATATTAAAAACAAATCTTTGATCAAGATTTCATATCAGAGAAGGAATGGATATCAGAAAGGTTTTCCTAGCAATACTCTAACATTGTATATAGAACTAGACTTCTAATATCAACTATGCCATTACATTTGATACCATCAAACAAATGTAGTACTATTGATATAATTGCAACACCCAACCATTAGCAATACCAAAGTTTCCCATTATAGTTTTTGTTGATACAAATGCACCAAAGACCTATAGACAGCTAACACTATATAAACACAGAACAGCTAATACTATAAAAACACAGAAATTGTATTCATGTAAGAAAACAATCATAGAGACATGCGTAAACAAAAAAGCTCCAGGTCACAGCTATCCATTTAATAGTAGATGCAATATATGTATGCATGTATGTATGTATGTATGTATGTATGTATGTATGCATGTATGTGTGTATGTAAAAATGAATAATAAAAAACATTAACGGACAACAAGACGACGTGCACAAGGAATGTATTAGTTTGACGCTCGGTGAAAAGAGAGACTTTGATGTTTCAAGCATAGATCTTCGGGTTAGGGTTAGGGTTAGGAAAGAAGGGAGGGAAAAGTGCTGAAGTATATGTATACGTATGTGTGTATCGAACTCAAAAACTCATAGTTGGGTAGTAAACGTCTAAACAGTTTAGGAACATGCGAATCCAGGACTACATATTACTCACCATATTCTGGGCTGCACCTCCACAAGATTTTACTTTTTTTTTTTCTAGCGATACATCGCTACTGGCACTTCTTGAAGACTTCGGTGCTCACCAAAGTACAACTGTTTTCACAACAGCAGCACCGAAGTAATTAATCATTCCTCTACAAACAACAGGACCACCAC
>NC_068992.1:15847704-15855495 GCF_001194135.2 Octopus bimaculoides
CCACCATCTCCACCGCCGGTAACAACAATAACAACAACAACAACATCAACATCAACAGCATACCGTACTTCCCGACTTCTCTTCCTCTGTTCTAAAACTCTTCTGTCAGGTAAGTGACACTACAGGGATTCATTCAGCGTGAATTGTATTTTGTTTGGCTGCTGCCAATAGAAATTTCTAGATCAACTGATTTCATTTTACAAGTGTGATGTGATATTAGAGTAAATAAAACAAGTAAAGGGAACACTAATTACATTGACAAGAATGAATTTTAAGAGGAAAATGTATTGGTCAGAGGGAGATGTGTATTGGCAGAAAGTGATAATAGCAGAGAAATCGATACATTTTAATATCAAACTTCAGCTGAAAGTTAAAAAGAAAATGTGTATGTTTGTTTGGGTGGATGTGTATCTATCTATCTATCTATCTATCTATCTATCTATCTATCTATCTATCTATCTATCTATCTATCTATCTATCTATCTATCTATCTAAATAAATAAATAAATAAATGTACACACACACACATACATACCTACATTGAAACGTGCACACATGAAAAGTTACATACACACGAAGCGCATATATATATACGAACCCATGGAAAACAAACCTCACCCAGCTATTCTGATTATATGTCTGTGCACACGTTTGAATGTGGTGTGTGCCAGAGGGTTTGCAAATCCAATGGGGGTCTTAAAAGACATGTTAGGATCCACAATGAGCAGAACTTACTTGCAGGTATTGGCAGTGCAAATCAGAGGTGCAATCTGTGTGGGTGTTTTTTCAAAACACTGTCTGGTTTAAAAAGCCACATCAGACGCCATGAAAGGGCTAAGGTGTAGGTGCAGGAGGTGGTCAAACTCTGTTTAAGGAGTAGACAACCACCACCATATATATTTAAGATGAAAAGAGATGGAATGTACCAACAAAAAAATTTATATTACCACAACAATTGTTTCATCCTCAAGATGTACTTCTCCTTTGTGGGCGTGGAACGATGCAATAGCACCAGATGCAACGCAGAACCTACAGAACCTACATAACCTTCACACCAACAACATGTTGAATCCACAACCAATTATAACTGGAATGATATGACAACCACTACACAACTCCCGGTCAACAACAATGGCCACAAATTGGTGCACTTTCAGTGCTAAATTTCATTGCCCATTGGATAATTTATTTGCCCACTGGATAATCTTTGCATGACTCATAACATCGTCTATAAATGCACTGTGCATATGAGGGGAGGCTCTTATGTGTACGTTGGTGCTGCGCCTGATTCTTTCAAGATTCGATATAGAAATCATGTTTCTGGTTTAAAAAACAAACTGAACAAGAAACACGTGACATCACTAGTGGATTTTCTTTGGCAACTGAAAGCCGACAGGATTACATATGAGATTTCATGGTCACTTATACGAAATATGCAAAACGATACAACACACATTCTGGGACCTGTGGATTGTGCTCTGAAGAATCCCTATCAATATTGCTTACCAGGGAAAAGGTCATTGATAAATTTATTGAACGGATTACACGTTGTTTACATGCCATGAAAGCTACCATCAAACATTACCTCCCTGTAAACACAGTACCGAACTGCCATAATCCACATTGAACATCATGCTATCATTCTATATACTGCTATGTGCCCATGGACAGGTGTGTGAGATTTCATCCATGAGCTGTTTAGTGTTCTGTGCCTGCATGTGTGTTTGAGTGGTCTTGTGTGCGTGTGTGTGTGTGTGTGCAATCTGTGTGCATGTATGTGCAGAGTCAACGTGTCTCTATATGCCTCTGTGTGTATATGTGTGCTGAGTGGTAGTCCCTGGTGTGTACTGATGTGTACATGTGTATATCTATGTATGAACGTGTGTGTGTATAATTGTGCGAGTGTTTAAGCAGACATGTGATACTGAGGGTGTTAATATGCATTTAGATTTGTATTTCCTGTGGTGTGGGTGTGAGTGGGACGTGTGTGAGTGGGTTCTGTGAGCATTGCTTGAAGGTGTGGGAGAATGGTAGAATGACCAGTAAAATTGGCCGTTGCGGACATTAAGGAGTAGAGTTAGGTTAAGAATTTAGTTTGGGAGAGGGTGTCATGTGATATTTATGATCAGCGTCCCGTGTGAAATTGGAGTCAGCCACACTGGTTCTTTCTGAGGCTGGAGATGATGTGTAGCTGATTAAAGTGTAAAATTATTATACTAGTCTTAGTAATGTGGGTATCTGGGAGAGAAGCGAAGATAAAGTAAAGATAAAAGAATAAAGAAAAAGGAAAAAATAAAGAGTAGACAGTATAGAAATATATATTCGTGCATAAATAAAGCCAAATAAGTATAGGGTCGGGTTTAGGATTCGCTAGTTAAGGCTAAATATCGAAGAGATGAGGGCAGAGCTATCACAAGATTCTTCAGGGGTATTCTTCAGCCACGTCCTTGTTTTATTGGAATATCCTTTTGTTTTTGAAATTATGTTTCATCTGATGATTGCGGTTTTTTGTAATGAAGTAATGTTCTCATTCTTCTATTTAAAAAATGTGTAAGAAACAGATGTAATGTGCTGACAATTATCCATCGTTTGCTCAAGTGGTCCATATAAGTTGCATACAATATTTTTCAAATTAGTGGATGTAAAACACTGCTGTCCGTTTGTTGATACACACACACAGAGACACAGACACACGCACACATACACATACACACAGACACAGACACAGACACACGCACACATACACATACACACACATATGGTGCAAGTTAATAAGAACGCTAAAACGAGGTGAAAAAGCAACAAATAATGCCATTAGGTAGTTTTACGTTCAGAAAAAAATCTCTGAATTTAAAGTTGAGGCGCACACACATACATAAATATCTATATATTTTTAAATTATAGGAATAAATAAAAAAATAAATATCGCGAAAATATTTCGTTTAACCAAGACAATTGGGAAAGGTCTAAGTCAAAGCGAGAAAACGCATATTTACTTCAATAATAGATGAAATTAAATATCTCACCGTTGCCTTTGACGATCAGAATTCAGATGTTTATTAATTCAATTACAAGCTTATTGAGTTAGCATTGCAGTGACTGGCTGTTCTACAGAGACTTGCACACGTTACTTCATGTTGGGACAGAACCAGCGTGCTACAGTGTGCTACAGTACTGGCGTCTTGAATTACAGGTAGCAAGCGTCTAAGATGCTTCTATAAAGTTTTCGTCTATCCAGTTTTAGCCTTATGTCCAAATCGACCAGAAGCTATAATTAACTCATGTCTTTCGCATTCTACACAATAGATTTGGAGAGGGAACGCGTAATTCTTAATTTGGCCATACTGTGCCCAGAATTCTCCCTCTCTTCACTCTCACTCTCTCACCCTCTCTCCACTCTCACTCTCTCACCCTCTCTCTCTTCAGCTATATATATATATAATATATATATATATATATATATAATATATGTGTGTGTACCTGTACACACACACACATGCACTTACATACTCACACACGTATACGCACATATTTACATACACATTATCTAATAAGGGATGTAATATATACATGTGAATGTATAGTATACGTGATGTAAACATTACATTCGTTTTAATCTGCAGTCGTGATCAGCCAAAGGCGAAAATTGGGTGGACTGTCATGCATATCTATCTATATGAATGTATGAATGTATGTATGTACGTACGTATGTATGCATGTATGTACGTACGTGTGTATGTATGCACGTATGCATGTGTGTGTGTGTATGTACGTTTGTATCTATCTATCTATCTATCTATCTGTCTGTCTGTCTGTCTGTCTGCTTGTCTATCTATCTATCTATCTATCTATCTATCTATCTATCTATCTATCTATCTATCTATCTATCTATCTACTCCTATGTGTCTATACATAATATACATATATAGTATCTATATGCTTATAAATACATACGTATGTATATCTATATACACACAAGCACGCACACACAGACACACACACACACATACCCTTACATTAAGGAAATGTTCAAGAAATTGCGGAAAGGCAACTTAAGATTCAAAAGAAACACACATATTTTGGAAACTACAGAGATCACGATTTTAAATCTATTTTACATTCTCGAATCTTCCAATGAACACACCATCACGTGCATTGTCTTCAAATTGTGAGAAACTTGTACGATAGCACATTCTTTATAAACGACAATGAAGCTTTACAATAAGAACGCCTCAAAAATTACGTTAGGAACCATAAATATATGAATGTATTGAATTTGTGTAGTTCAATGATTGAATGAGTACAGTTTTAACTTCTGAACAGGCAAAGTACAATTTAGATATACGGAGTTCGTATCTGAACGACTGCGGGACTGAATCGACAAAATTTATGAAAGAAATGAGCAGAGTAATACGAAGACTATATATGAGTTTTAAGAAAGCTCGTGCTAATTGAAACTTGAGCTCGACCAATACTGTCAGAAATCTATGCTATCTATAAGGAAATGCCTATGTATGTATGTGTGTATGTATGTATGTATGTATGTATGTTTTTGCCGGAGTCTCCTTCCATTCACAAGTTCTGCATAGAGCATCGGCTTAGGAATCCTGCTATCCTTCATTCAAGATATCAGCTGTCCCCAGGACCTGTGTGTCTGGAATTTTTGAGGTCCAGCCAACATTAAGAGTGTGTCTGAGACATCTCTGATGAAAGCGTTCAAGGACACTTACCTGACGTTTGTACAGAGTCCATGTATAGTGAATGGGGAAAGCTTTGTCTGCAATGTTTGCAGTCGTGTATGCTTGTCATTAGCCACCAACGGAGCCGCAAATGCAAAATATAAGTTAGTCCTAGAGCGCACAATGTTCATGAAGGTCGGCAATTGTCTTCCTCGATCACGAGTGGACGGCCATCATAATCATGTATGTATATATGTATGTATGTATGTATGTATGTATGTATGTATGTATGTATGTATGTATGTATGTATATATATATATATTAATGACACTCCGTTGGTTGCAACGACGAGTGCTCCATTTGGTCCGATCAATGGAACACCTGCTCGTGAAACAAACTTGCAAGAGGCTGAGTACTCCACGCACGCACGTACCTTTAACGTAATTTTTAGGAGATTCAACGTGACACAGAATGCGACAAAGATTAGCCTTCTGAATTACAGGTAGCATTCATTTTTGTCAACTGAGTAGACTGAAGCAAGGCGAAATAAAGTGTCTTGCAGAGAGACGCAACATACTGCCAGTGATCGAACTCACAAGCTTAAGATCATGAGATGAATATCATAACCACTGAGTCATTATATATACACAATTATCTCCTTTTACAAAGAGATTTATATTTTGTTAGCAAATGGAGATTCTTGAATCGCTATTTCGAAATTCATGTGACCAAATACTGCGACCATTTGAAGAAAAATAGCGTAACAATATATAAATTTTCCTAAACTCGCTGAAATTCGATTAACTGCAATAAACAAATATGTCACACATATCCATTTCCTAACTTAGAGACAAAAACGGTAATTTTTTGATCGACACACCCCTATTGTTTTTTTGTTTTTTTTTCCTTCCCCCTCACCAAAAGAAAAGCTCTACATTGTATCTGTCCCATCTTCGTTGAGCCCTGTGTGGCTAATAAAAGAAATGTATCTATCTATCTATCTATCTATCTATCTATTATGTACGCGTGTATACATGTATGTGTGTATGTATGTATGCATCTATCTATTTATGTGTGTGTGTTTGTGTGTGTGTGTGTGTGTGTGTGTGTGTGCGTAAGCGAATATATTTTGTCGTTTCAGGTTTTATTACGTAACAGTCGTAAAAGTAAAGAATCTATTACTTTTTATCTTTCTTTATCACATATGTGTGTATGTGTCTGTGTATGTGTGCTTGTGTGTTTGTGCACGTGCGTATGTATGTATATTTATACATACATATAAACGTATACTTAAGTGTAAATGTATGTGTATCTATATTTGTATATGTCTGGGAGTATATAAATGCGTATATGTGTGTGTGAGTGAGTATGTTTGTGTGTATACATACATGCGTACACACATTTATTATATATACTCACATTTTTATATATATATCTTATGTGACCTTACTTGTATTGTATATTTCATTTTAACTATTTTATTATCTTACTTAGATCCTTCTAATTAAAATTGATGTTGACTAATTAATTCAGAAATGCATAGAATAATACTTCCAAGACTCCATTCCGTTTTCGGCATTGCTCTGTATCCATAGCTAAATCTGTTACCTCGCATTGTAATCAGGGAGCCATATTAACTCCTTGTCCTTTTTTTAATGAGAATTTTAGACAGCCGTAAACGTAAACGTTTCCGACAGCAGCTCCCCCTATTGTATAAAATTGCATTGTTACCGTATTCAAATCATTAATTGTAATACAAAACGGCATTTCAAGGCAAGTGCGTAAATTTTATTTCACTTCTCGCCGAACTTCCTCTTAAACAGAAATTCACCATGAGAATAAGAGCGCACTGGGATTTATGGGTTACGCATCCACTTATACACAACTAGACTTCAAAATCCACTCTGGGAACAGAGAAAAAGACATTCACATGCATGCTTCCTCCCAAAGCACCCATGCATTCACACATGCAAACTAGAACGGTTACAGACTTTTACACACACACACACACACAAGAAGAGTTTAAGAGCTTATGAGTATATTTCGATGAATGTTTCGTGGATATTGTTTCGATTCTGTGATTAGTGTTCAAATTCTGCAGAGTTCAACTCGGCCTTCCACCTAGAAAGATTTATGAACTGGTGGGGCTATAAAAAGATCAGGCCAGATTCCTTGCACTATCTGCTCCCACTCTTGCTTTCTGAAAGAAACCAGCCTTCGTCGACGCAGGTCCTCAGCTGCGTTTCTTTGGGATAAATATCGGTGGCGTGAAGAGAGGACACTTGCATGTATGGGTAACTGTTAGACTTATTCCACAAAGTCTTCCCTAGGCCTGCGTAGACATGTGCAGATGTATGGTTAATCTTGGAATCTTGACCATCGGAGACCTTTTATGTGAATCCAGAAGGGATGTGCTAAATGATGTACAGAAAAGCATTTCAATTAATTGAAATTTACCTCTCAGTTAAGGAAAGAAAACCAAAGCCTAACGGTAGTTGCTACAGGTTCTCAAGCAAAATGTGAACATAATTACAGGATAATTAGCAAAGTACTTAATTTCATGAAATAAATTTAGAAACAGAAGAAAATGTGATCTTTCTTAGTAGGTAATAACATAGCTGCAGGCACGTTTCGGTGTTATTCGGCCGCGTCAGTAAGTTCTATTTTGTTGTTCAGACTTAATAACAAATTTTCAATTAATTGAGAATCTGTATGCATACGACATTCAATTACGTAACCTCATAACATATTTATCTAAATTTAACCATTAGCCCACTTGAATTATTTCCCGTCCTTCAGTACGTTCGTTAATTGTGTAATATATGTGTGTGTATACAAACGCAAGCACACATACACATCTCTATATATAAAGAATAAGTTGATAAAATGATAGTTTAAGCGTGGGTATTGCACCTGCTCACAAAATATATATTTTTACAACAGAAAATTATCGATTATTCGAAAGAGCTCCAAAAATATGAACTGATTTCATCATGTAAAATGCGTACACACGTTTTCATATAAATACATCCCTTATGCTTCTTCTCGTTTGTCTGCTTCCTCCTCTTTCCCTCTCCCTCTCTCTCTATGTATATATATATATATATATAT
>NC_068992.1:15860295-15865822 GCF_001194135.2 Octopus bimaculoides
ACACACACACACACACACACACACACACACACACACACACACACACACACACACACACACATATATATATATATATATATATACACACACACTGCGTCCCACCTTATTAGGCAAATCTCTCTCAATAAATGTTTATTCGTTCAAAACCAGTTGTTTTCCCACTGACTATTAGCAACACCCATCTGCGCACATTCTGTTAAAATAACTTGGATCTGCGCAGAAGAAAACAAATGGCGGCCATTGTCGTTTAGCAGCAACATTTCTGCAGTCCCAAATTATTAGGCAGCTGCTCAATTTAAGAGTCATTATGAGTCAGAAACGTGCTCTTACCTCGAATGAGAAGTCTACTATCGTGTCAGAACTTGGAAACTGAGAGGAGATCACAGAACACGGAAGAAATTTGTGCAGTCTACATTGAAAACATTACAGACCTTAACGACCATATCCAGAAATAAGGCCTTCGGCAGAAGTTTATAGAATAAGCACCAGGCTTTAAAAATATGTACTGAGATTGATTTGTTGGAATAAAACCCTTCAAAATAGTTCTCCTGCATGGCCGCAGTATAATAAACGAAACAAGTGACAAATAAAATATTGATAAATACACTGCGTAAGAAATGGAAACTGGATATAACACGTGTATCAAGAGAAATGATGCTGGGAGAATGACAGAAATTTAATAATAATACGGTATATGAGCTTCGAAGATAACTGGAAACTAATATAAAGTTTATACTTACGGGATAAAATCTAGTCACACGAAAGTAAATGATTGAAATGTTTTAGTTTAATCAAATAACAAAGAATCAAACCAATATATAGCAAAAAGGAAACTATATAGTCAAAACACAGGAAATCTTTTAAGTAAACACACATACACACACACACATACACACACACACACACACATATACATACACACACATATATGTATATATATATATATATATATATATATATATATATATATATATATATATATATATATATATATATATATATATATATATATATATACACATACATACAATACATATATATACACACACAAACACACACACATATATATACATATATATATATACACACATACATATATATATATATGTGTGCGTGTACATATATGTATATGAGCATACGTATATATCGCATATGTTTGTAGTATAATAATAATATTAATAATAATAATAATAATAATAATAATAATAATAATAATAATAATAACAACAATAATAATGATAATAATGAAGATTATGATGATGGTGATGATGCTGATGGTGATGATGATGATGATGATGATGATGACGATGATGTTGATGATGATGATGAAAGATTGATTTTAGGTTTCGTGCATAAAAATTCTTGTTCATTGTGATTGGCGTTTTATGTTTTTGGAACTACGAAAAATGTCGGAAATCCAATACTTCGATAATAATATAATTGTCTTTTCATAATAAATGATATCTTTCTTTCATAATGCTCTTCCAAATTTGTTTCTGAATATTCCGTTCTCTTATTTACTTTGTTTTTCTTTCCAACAGATATAGGTTGTACATTTAGATGTTCAGTTGGCAACATGCGCCAATATAGAACTATTTCTCACTAAATCATTCTTGTTACTTTATATCGATTTAGGTAGGTGTTTGGAATGTTGGCACATCTAAAAATATAAGTGAATTAAGACTGTCTACAAAATCTTTGCAAAGCCGCAACAACTAAATATAAATGTAAATTGAAATAGCCAATAAGAAGCCCCTTTCATGTGTTTTAGAAAGGCTTGAAGAAAAATACAGCCGGAACTACAATAGCGACAGCAACAATAACAACAACAACAACAATAACAACAACAACACCACCAACAGCAATTAGAACAAGAAGAACAGCAACAACAACAATATTAACAATAATAAAATTGGTTTCAAATTTTCAGCAATTTTGGTAAAAGGGTAAGACGATTACGTCGACCCCAGCGTTCAACTGGTACTTATTTTATTGACTCTGAAGGAATGAGAGTTAAAGTCGACCTCGGCGGAATTTAAACTCAGAACTTAAAGACGGTCGAAATGGCGCTAAGCATTTTGTCCAGCGATCTAACAATTCTACCAGCTCGCCTTCTGACCAAAATATTGCCCCAAAAGAAGTGGAGAAATTGTCAAAGTACAAAGATCTCGAAATTGAATTATTCATGATGTAGGGCTTGAATATGAAAACAGTACCAGTTATAATTGGTGCATTGCGTATGATGAAAACAAATAAGCAAAAACATAGAAGCTATACATGGACCCACAAGACACTCTATCCACTAAAGTAAACAGCCTCCATAACATATACGGTACAGGTCGGATACACAACAGGAAACACAACTTTCATTATACACACAGCACTCAATAAAAACACTAATACAACAAAAGCTTAAGCCAAACTCCATACCGAAACAAACCGAGGTGAGTTTGTACATTCACATATAAAACAAGGACAAATTCTATCTACACCCACAAAAATATAGGACTGTTATAACTTCCTCTTGTACAAAAGTCTCAAATCTTATAGAATGCACCTTATACATTTGTCATGAAAATGTCTTTATTGAATCAAAAGACCAATTCTTCTTACATTAATAAATTTGCTAATTCTGAGAGAGTAACGGCTAGTCGAGTTGATATATTACAGATAGATCTAAAGTGGTCCACGTTTCGTAGCCAAATGAAAATCTGTTGAAATCTATTTCTTTTGCCAGATAAAATCTATTAAAATTCTCGAAGGATGCGGTTTAAATTTGTAACGTTATTTCTTTGCAATGAACGTCCCAACAGTTTGTGTTTTGCAAATAAACTACTATATTTATTTATGACAATGAGTAAATGATTCTCTAGAATATTTAGCTACTAATCGAAAAGTTGGTCCTTATGTATCCTGTCTTGGCACTATGGATTTCCCATTGTTAAGACTTAACTACCAGCATCTAGTTCAGTTAGATTTAAGAAAGCATCGCATCGTTGTATAATTTCATACCGAAAGCAGAGGGAACGCCATAAAATTAACGCATGTTTTGCGACTGTAGTTGCTGTCGCCGCTGTTACTTTCAGAGTTGTGTGTTAAAATCCTTTCACTCGTTTTGGAAACCCCTGATTAAGAATATTCATGTAATTGAGACAGTTATCTCTCAATAGAAGGATAGTTTAAGAAAGAATTGGAAGAAAAAGTAAAAATGCCAGGGAGTAGATTGTAAGGCCCTGTGACTAGCCCCGATAAGAACTAAATATTTAAAATAATTTTACATGTCTCTACCTTCTACTCTTCCTGGCGCAATCACTTTGATACTGAATTTTGATACGCGTACACAGCAAAAAAAAAATGTTTGGAAGGCAGACTCGCCAACTGAATTTCTCCACTGCAACATAATCAGTACCTGACAAGTACTTGTTTTATTATCTCCCGCAAAAGCGTGATTTGAACAGGGAACGCAGAATAGCTTATGGCATTTAATCCAGCACTCTGCTGCCTCAGTCATCGATAGATGTTCACTTTAATATTGATTAGAATTTGGCTACAAATCTACACAAATCAATCCATACCAGGGATGGTTATAGTCGATTACATCGACCGGATTTGAGGCCACCGTTTTAAAATTGCGATTCAGTATGTAACGCTAAGCCAGCTCTTCGAGATTCGAACTGAGAACATAGAAAACGAAGAGAGGCATTTAATCCGGTATACTACTTACTATATCTGTCATCCACTGCTCTTAACTTTAATATTGATCAACGATATTGGAACACTAAAATATCTCGATTAGCATTGCTTTTAGGCAGAGTAGCTTGTCTATACATTTTATCAAAGAAAACCACAGGAAGAAAAGAAAAAGAACTTGAAATGTTACATCAATTAAAATAATGATTTATATGTATTTGTCAAAATAAAAGTTTGTTTTGGGAAAGAATCGATTTCGTAAAATAGTCAATTAGTTGAACACAAGTATATCGCTTGTGCTTAGTGTATCAACTAATAGAATAAAAATAGTATTGATTCCATACTAATACTCGGTTATAGTGGATGGGAATGACAGGTGATGTTCATGCCCTGTCCAAGTTGATAAGCAGCGGAAGGAGACAATTTCCTACAACCGGAAATAGAAGGTACGGAAAAAAGTTTATTGGTAGGTTTGCTTTCGATCTGCCAGAATATACTAGAGAACATTCCCAATCCACTATAACCTGAATAAACTGAGTATTAGTATGGAATCAAAACTATCTTTGAAAACTCGCATACACGGCTAACTGTTATTCTCCCTCAAAACATTTTATTCTAAAATCTTATTCTCAAAATCTGTGGAGGCCCTACATGTACAAGAAACAGGTTCTATTGCTCAGAAGCTCCATCTGCTCATAATGTTCTCTGCACAAATGGATCTGTATGCCGTGGCTGAAGATGCACCAGCATGCAATATGGCTGCGGCCTTTGTAGGCATTTCTCGATCGAAAGTATTTTGGTCGCATGTTTACCAGTTGCTCGTCTCTTCGACGGCGCTGTAGCCATGCCACAAGATCAAGATTAGGCATCAAACATCTATAACGATAACAGACGTTCATAGATCCCTGTTAGTCGAGCAACAGGCGGCTGGCAGAGAACCCTTGCATTTTCTGTAGTGTGAGCGGTAAGCAAGAATGGTGATGTTTTGAGGGATACACCTGATGCCACTAAAATGTCTGTGCTAGATGACTTTCTACTCCGGGACTGTGGATGACCTCCAGAAATCCCTGGTCTGGCAGTGCTACCGGGGTAGATGGGTACAGGAGCATTACCAATTCGGGACAAACTTAATAGATACGATAAGGCGTTTACTCTGGCCATGTTCATGATGCACGCCTTTGAAAGAAACTGTTCTACACACAGATTTATACTGTTCGAGTATGGCACGAAATGGCACACAACCAGTGATGAGAAATAAACTTATAGGATTATAGAATGAGAAGTGAACCCTAATAAGATAAGATCTTAAAACTATCACGCGTATCCTTCCAAAAGTCAGCAGGTTCAAGACTGACCGGTGTTTAGCAACAGCAACAAGTGGAAAATAAGATGAAAATACTCTATAGTTTCCAAGGTCGCATTGAGGATACCAACAAAGATTTTCCATTCTCCTCCTTACTGTCTATGATATTATCACTGACATATGCTACAGAATGTCTCGCCCTTTAAGTTCTGCGTTCCAATAACGCATCCGTCTGGGTCAATAAAAATAAATTCCAGCGTATTTACGAAGTACTGGGGTTGATTTAATCGATTGTAGAAAGTGATTTTCTCCGCTTGGGATGATCACTTTTTTTTTATAGGCGCAAACATGACTGCGTAGTAAGAAGCTTGCTTCCAGGTTCAGTCCCACTGCGTGGAACATTGGACAAATGCGCACAACTATCGCCTCAGGCAGACCGAAGCCTTGTAAAAAGTGAATTTGGCACACGAAAACTGAATGAAGCCCGTCGTGCATATATATATATATATATATATATATATATATATATATATA
>NC_068992.1:15865911-15866972 GCF_001194135.2 Octopus bimaculoides
TAAAGAGAAAGAGAGAGAGAGAGAGAGAGGGAGAGAGAGAGAGAGAGAGAGAGAGAGAGATAGAGAGAGAGAGATATGTATATGAGTTATGATTAAATATTCGACATGACATGTCTCTTTCTCACACGGATAAAAATATCGGAATGTGTGTGTGTGTCTGCATCTGTGTCAGTGTCTCTGTGTGTGGGTGTGTATATGTCTGTGTATGTATGTATGTATGTATGTATGTATGTATGTATGTGTGTATGTATGTATGTATGTATGTATGTATGTGTGTGCATGTTTGTCCCTCACTGCCATTTGGCAACTGATACTATTTTGTGTACGTCTCTGTAACTTAGTGGCACGACAAAAGAGAATGATAGAATAATTACCTGGCTTGAAGGAAAAAAAGAAAAAGAAAAAAAGGGCTGGCGTCGATTTATTCGACTAAGAAATTCTTCAATGCCTTGCCCCAGTATGGCCGCAGTATAATAGCTGAAACAAGTAAAAGATAAGAGATAAGGTATGCCGAAGTTACCACAACTTCGTTTTGGCAAAGCTGTATCCGGCCATGCCCTCACCATGGACAACATCGATGCAGTGAAAATAACAGATTCTTTGTAGGTAAATGCTGGTTTTTCAATACAAAAAATTAATTACAATAATTAATTAAATGTTTCAAATGCAAATTCATTTTTGCTATTAGTTTGCAATTAAGTTTAATGGTAGGGGAGCTAATGATCTTATATTCTCCATTATCGTGCTTCTTGACTACTACTACTACTACTACTACTACTACTACTACTGCTGGTGCTGCTGGTGCTGCTGGTGCTGCTGGTGCTGCTGGTGCTGCTGCTGCTGATGATGATGATGCTGGTGCTGTTGCTATTATCAATTCACATTTCAAGATGTGAGCTGATAATAGACCAACAGAAATATTTAAGTATTGATTTTTTTTTTTTTAAATTAATGAAAATTCAGGGATATTTTCTTCTTGTGATGTTTTCTTGTAGAATTCTTTAACGTGATTTCTTTTTAAAAGATATATTTCCTCTCGAAACTCAACAAATGACCAGAAC
>NC_068992.1:15867007-15874365 GCF_001194135.2 Octopus bimaculoides
CACCACCACTTTTATTACAATCACCAACACCACAACTACCACAACCACCACCACCACCACCACCACCACCATCACTACCACCAAGAAGAAGAAGAAGAACAACAACAACAACCACTGCCACCAGCACCAGCACCAGCACCACCATCATCATCATAATCACCAGCACCACCACCACTATCTCCAACCACCAACACTACCACCATCACCACAACCACCACCAGCACAACTACAATCACCAACATCACAACCACCACCATCACTACCACCATAATGATCATCACCCCCTCCACCACTATCTCCAACCACCACCACCACCACCACCACCAACACAGGCACTACCACAATCACCTCCACGACCACCAAAACCACAAACAAAAACATCTACAACAGCAAAAACAGTAATGATAAATGAATAAACAAAACAACATAAAATACAACAAAGAACAAACAGAAATAGAATTTAAAAAAAAAACATCATAGGGAAAATAATTTAAAAAATAAATCAATGCATAAATATGATATGTCATTTATTCGTGGCAATTTCCAAATGGAATATTTTTGTTAATGTTGAAATAATAAATAAATGAAACAAATAAACAGACAAATATATATAAACTGGTTAAAAATATTATATTTTACTCTTTCCAAGACGGATATCATTCGAGAAATTTTCAATCCACTTAGTTACTATTTTGCTTTTTATAATTTAGAAAATAAATTGAAAAATATAAAAAAGAAATCAAGAAATAAACAACAGCAAAAGAAATAAACTAAAATTTAATAGATGCGAGTGTGTCTGTATGGTAAGAAACTTGCTTCCCTCACCACATGGTTCCGGGTTCAGTTCCGTTGCGTGACACCTTGGGTAGATTATTTTTGTCTGCTATAGCCTCAGGCCAACCAAAGTCGTGTGAGTGAATTTGGTAGACGGAAACTGAAAGAAGCCCCCGTCGTATATATATATGTGTGTATGTGTGTGTGTGTGTGTGTCTTTGGGTATGCGTTTGCCCGCCATCACATCTTGACAATCAGTGTTGGTGTGTGCTTGCTTGCTCGTAACTTAGCGGTTTGGTTTAGGAGATCCGATTGAATATGTACCAAGTTTTAAAAAACAATTACGGGTGAGTCGATTCATTCAAGGTGGTGCCCCAGCATGGCCGCAGACTACAAACTGAAACAAGTAAAAGATAAAACAAGAATATTTTGAGAATAATACCACTATTTTAAAACATTCCCTGACATGTAAATAACAATTAAAGAAACAAATATTAAAACGCTATTCACACGGCTGCCATATTTAATACATTTTTTTCATACAAATTTCGCGGAGCAAACCATTAGCTATAAATTCGATTTCTATAAAAGTTTTTGTTGTTTTTAATCTGTAATTATATCTTCTCGTCTTTGTGTGTGTATGTGTGTTTATGCAACAAAGAACGAATGACAGGGAAAGAGAGGGGATAGAAAGGAAATGCTTGCTTTAGGATTGTCTTTACATTAGATTCTCGCTAACGTGAAAATTACACGGACATTCTGTTTATTTCTATAGATTGGATTTTGTCACTGTTGGGTGAGGTGTTGTTAAGATCTGGAATTGCCCGTGAAGGCAGCATTGTTTGTGTCACGCAAAAGGTGATGGCATAACGTCCAGAGCTCAGAATCTTAAACCTCATTAACATTTTACGTAATTAAATATAGGGTCAATATCTTTTATCTTTTCCTAGTTTCGGTCATTATACTACGACCATGATGGAACACCGCCTCGAAGTATTTTAGTCGAACGAATCGATCACAATACTCATAGTTTTTTGAAGACTGTTACGTACTCTATCGATCTCTTTTACTGAACCGCTATCCTATGGGGACTTAAGCACACACACAAAGATACACACACGCGCGGGCACAAACATGCACCCATACCCGATGGGCTTCTTTCAGTTTCCGTCTACCAAATCCAATCACAAGGCTTTGGTCGGTCCAAGGCTACAGTAGAAGGCACCTGTCCACAATGTCGCGCTCTGGGACTGAACTCAGAACCATGTTATTGTTTAATGGTTAAAGTGTTGGACTGTTTCTTGAATTTTTCTTAAAACTGAAGGTGCATATCTATAGAAGTTTTAAGGCTTCATCAGGACTGATTACTTTGGTGCGATTGATTCTTAGCTTCAATGTTAAATTCGATGTGCGCTTTTATTTTTCATGTTTTACTCAGGAAGGAAATTTGTATACACAGCACTTTACAGTGTCTCGACACTGGTCGGAAAGAGAGAAGAAGATATTTTTAAACTGGTGGCCTGACCTGAATATATGAAACAGTGTGGGGTCTGCTTTTAGCTAAAGACACCGGATGGCAGGGTTAAACCTGATGACGGATTAAGTCTTCTCTCCATGTCGGTCTTGGCGTGATGTGGAATTAGAATGCAAAGAGCCTGAATAGTTGCCGCAGGGTTCTCGTTCGACGTTCTTAGGTTCTCTGTTCCTCTGCCTGGATTATCACTTCGTTATTGACCCCGAAAGGATGAAAGGTAATATTGAGCTTGGCGAGATTTGAACTCGCAAAGAAAAGCGGAACAAATAGCATGAGGTTATCTAGCGCTTTAGTGACTCTGCTAATTTTCTATTTATCTTGGATAGGTGTGAGAGTATGGAGTCCGGAGACATATATCTCTCGGAAGAAAGAACCGAGCAGGTTTTTTTAAAGACAGTTAGGGCACTGAAAGAAAGTCGACAGAAGAAATTTGCCAGGGGGGACTAAGGAGATAGATAAGTTCAATAAAGCAAAACACAGTTATGGAAGTGTTACAACAGGCAGAACGAAAACAAGAGGACATGTATGCATGAGTAGTGAACATATTGAAACTTGAATAATTGCATGTGCGTTGAATGGTCTCTTATGCGATAAACGTAGAATGTCCGTGCATGTTTGTATGTACAGCACATGGTTCTGAAGCGACGTACTTCTCTAATTTAGTTCTAAGCCAGAAACTTATTTCTTATTGGTATTGTCCCGAATACATACAAAAATTGAAGGATAACTGTGAACATATGGACTATTAAGTCACAATATTTCTTTTACACATCGCTATATATCGAACATAGATGAGTTCTATAAACTAGACGAAGAAATTCTGGACCAAAAATCCCCAAGAAGAGTCGTCGGAAAACATAAACCCAAATACACAGTTGAATGTACAGTAATTTATTATGAACAATAAGAATATCCGAAAACTTATGTCTGTCTTGAGATGAGTTGTGTTGAATTATCTACCAGTTTCAAATAAGATTGTTGGACATTGTGATGTTATTTTAGCAATATTATATAAATGGAGTCATCATCATAATAGATCAGCACACATTATGATGCATATAGAATTTTGTAGTGACTCAGAGGTTGATTGTGTTTTTTTTCTTCTGTGACTCATGTAACCTTGCTTTTTAGCTAAAGGCAGTGAAGTGTATAATGTAGTCTTAGACATACTATATATCCCGAAGGAAGATGGCATAGGCATGATTCGAAGAGCTCCCGTCATAGCTTTGCTAGATCAGAGATGACATGAGATTAAACAACAGCCATAAGAGCAATAACAACAATGGCAAATGCTACAGAAACAACATCAATAAACTACAACACATCACCACCACCAACACCACCACCACCACCACCACCATTACTACTACTACTACTACTACTACTACTACTACTACTACTACTACTACTACCCCCACCACTACCAGCACCACTGCTGCTGTTGCTGTTTCTACTGTTGCTGCTGCTTCTCCTACTCCTCTTCTTCCTCCTCCACCTCCTATTCTTCTTCTTCTTCCTCCACCTCCTATTCTTCTTCTTCCTCCTCCACCTCCTATTCTTCTTCCTCCTCCACCTCCTATTCTTCTTCCTCCTCCACCTCCTATTCTTCCTCCTCCTCCACCTCCTATTCTTCTTCCTCCTCCACCTCCTATTCTTCTTCCTCCTCCTCTTCCTCCACTTCTTCCTCCTCCTCTTCTTCTCCCCCTCCTCCTGCTGCTGTTACTACTACTACTACTACTACTACTACTACTACTACTACTACTACTACTACTACTACTACTACTACTACTACTACTACTACTACTACTACTACTACTACTACTACTACTACTACTACTACAGCATCGCTATCGGTCTCGAAATTCCAATTAAAAATTAAAAGCTAAGCAATACCTAATTATTGATTAGTTTGAGTTTACACAGCGTCCAGTTCTGTGGATATATATATTACACAAACTGTATCTTCACCGATACTTACGTATGTCTAAACTTCAGCAAACGAGGCAACAAACAAGCCAGGACATGATCTTTCAACCTTATGTAAATAAAAACGAAATTTCGCTGCAGCCATGTCATCCTGACCTTAAAGGAAGTTTTACATTGGATAACGTAGTTCTAGATATACTATATCTGAGAAATAGTAATTCATTTTACTATTGGTACAAGGCCAGCAATTTTGAGAGGAGGGGAAGCTGATTAGGTCAGCCACAGTGCTATACCTGTAATTATTATATCGACCTCGGGAGGAAGAACGGCAAAGACGTCTTCCGCTGCATTCGAACTCAGAAAGTGAAAACGAGGAAAAATGCCGTTAAGTGTTTTGTCTAACATCCTAATGACTCTGCCCGGTCACCGCCTTAATCTGAACAACAACGATGACGACGACGACAACAACAACAACAATAACAACAACAACAACAATAACAACAACAACAACAGTTGTTACATAAGAAAATTAAAATATTATTTAAATAAAAAATATGTGGAAGACATTTAGGATTTTCGTTTACACACAGGCTAAAAGATATTGTAAGGGCTGGAAATTCGTTGATCTGCGATCTGCTTGAACGAGAATTTCCTGGGACTAAACAGCAAAGATCTGTAACATATGCGGGAGTTATGCAACGGATCTTTTCTCAGGAGTTTGAGAAAAATTGTTAACTTGCCTGAATACAGAACAATTTTCTGTTCTCAAATGTTATAATTTTACAGGAAGTCCGACAATAAACAACTGTTAATTTATTTTCCTATAAAGCTAATTAGATCCTGTGATATTTAGATGAATACTTTTAATTAGGAATAAATATGTAGCTTGTGCAATGATGAATGTGGTTAAAGATGAAGAAAAAGAATTAAATTACACTACTTTATATTTTGACTCTGCCAAATGTATTTTGCGTTTTCGGGATAAGAGAAATTGGATATTGCAATACCGGTATCTTTAACGAAAATGTTGGAACCATTTTGTGGTGAAATACCTGCAAACATTGATAACAAACGCAGTACACAAAAATCATAATTTGTGCTTTGTATTTTCATTTTTGCTATGCTTAAATTCAAAGAGGAAGAGCAGTGCTCATGCTTCGAGAGCTTTTGAGAAAGGTGAGAAGGAGAGAGAAAAGAAATTTCGAGTCCGACACCTGGCTGGAATATTTTCAACAGCACGGGCTCAACTGAGGACACCCAAGGACCAGGTAGTGGTGCTAAACCAGTTTCACATCGTTAGTCTGTATAACAAGAATATTTGATTACTTGAACGGAAGTGAGATGGGATTTGGTGATATTAATGCTGTTTTGCCACAGGTCTCATCTGATCACAAATTCTTACGATCAGAGATATTCCAGCTAGACAAATACGTTTCTAGCAACTTCTCTTGCTTTCGTGAACGAAATATGTGGGTTCAGGAAAATAAAGCGGCAATGATGTTCTATGGATGCGAATGTGTCTCTTGAAGCCTGCTGGTGTATTGCAAACCTTTTGGCAAATGGAATAAATTGAGGGCTCTGTTTGCGCCAGTGCTTGTGGGTCGTTTAGCCTGAGTTTTCTTGAGTGGACGGCAAGGTCTGCTCTGCTCCGTGCCAAAAAAACACAATAGCAGGTAAGGTTTTCAATTAGAGGAGCAGCGTTTCGCCAGGGAGAAATGCACATATAAGGAGCGTTTCATCAACTTGTTTTCCCGAGATCGAATCCCATTGTAGATGCAACTGCAAAAAAGGCGATTTCTTAGAAATGCTTGGGATAAGTAATGAAGAACTTCCAACAGCCTGTGCTATTATACACCATGTGTGGTGCTTCAGTAGTGCTAGTGGGCTAGAAGCTTGGTATTTGTATATATAATCAATGGGAACAACGCAGTAGTAGTAGTAGTAGTTGTAGTAGTAGTAGTAGTAGTAGTAGTAGTAGTAGTAGTAGTAGTAGTAGTAGTAGTGGCAGCAGCAGCAGCAGCAGCAGCAGCAGAAGCAGCACTATTTATCTGTCACTTGAGACTTTCAGCTCGGGCCTCCACACTTCCTATTAAAGCAAATCATAACCATTATTCTCAGCAAAAGGAAAGTACAAAAAAAGAACGAAAAGAAAAACACCCAACATTTTTCTTTATTCTATCAATCGTGTATTGTTCCCTTGCTTCACGTCTAACAATTCAGAATCGCCTACACAGTCGTATTTAAGATCAAAGAAGATTAAGAGATTAATAAACGTGTACAGTACAATACAATTCAAGCATAAGCTTATCCTAACAAATCACTCGCTTTCATAAACAGATTATTTGGAACGAAATGAATGGTAAATCCGAATAAAACTAATGAGTTACTAACTCCGCAACACTAATTGTTTTTTATTGAATAAAATCAATTCTTGGAAGAAGAAAAATATAAATGAAACAACGCAGAATCAATCGACCAATCAGTCAATAAAACAATCAATATGTACAAATATATATATATATATATATATACATATATATACTGACACACACATACGTATATACTAAGTGTATGTATTTGTGTATGTGTGTGTTTGTGTGTGAGTGTGTTTGTATCTGTGTGTGCGCGTGCGAGAGAAGGCACGTGACCTAGTGGCTAGGGTCTTGCACTCGCCATGAGTTCGATTCCCGGCCCGAGCAGCCGTGTTGTGTTCTTGAGCAAACAACATCATTTTAGCGTAGCTCCGTCCATTCAGCTATAAATGGCTCACTCTGCGATGGACTTGGCCTCCCGGTCAGAGGAAAAATGGCCTGCTCTCCTAGCCAGCGGGATGGCATCATTTGAAAGTGAATACGATGTAAAGCGTACGTAATCAGCGATATGTAACAACAGTCGATAGTCTGGTTAATCTCGAGTTATATATGTATATATATACACTGATATATAATAACAAGAAGAAGAAGAAGAAGAAGAAGAAGAAGAAGAAGAAGAAGAAGAAGAAGAAGAAGAAGAAGAACAATAATAATAATAATAATAATAATAATAATAATAATAATAATAATAATCCTGCCTATTATTACTATTGATATTATATCTATCTATCTATCTATCTATCTATCTATCT
>NC_068992.1:15874802-15875965 GCF_001194135.2 Octopus bimaculoides
TATATATATATATATATATATATATATATATATATATATCGTATCTTCTCGGGAGTGAGTTTGCTCTCCTACCTATTTCAAACATCATGGATTCCGCAAACTACTGAATAATTTCAGCTTTCCTCCATTTCCATTGGAGGCTTTCTTCCTATACTTCAACTGCTAGCGTTCTTAGGAAACACAAAGGTATCTTTAAAGTTCTTCAGGCTGTGACACTACAACTATTAAGGTTTGCTTTAGAAATCATCTTTCATTTCTGTGTTTATAATCTCACCATTCAAATTATCAACTATCATAGGGGAGACAATCTGTTGTAGGCTGAGTTAAGCTGATGTGAGTTTGAAAGTTAGAAATTTAAATCAAAGAATAAAGATTAAAGTATACAGAATAAATGCATTTTATATTTCTTTTTCTGCACAGTTCTTAAAATTTTTAACTCGTTGGTGGCCATGTATAGCACTATTTCATCGTTTTTGGAATCGTCAGCATGACATAACGCGGATCAAATATATTAAGTAAAATTAAATGTTTCAAGAAACTAGACAATTCTTAAAGCATTCATGAGATGTGTTTCTTTTTGTCGCATTGTTGATCGTTATTTGTTCAGCAATAGAATGAAAAGAGAGAGGAAGACAGAAAAGAGAGTGGGAAAGAGAGAGCGACTATCCTATGAGTAAAATTATTTCATTTGTAACCGTTCAGTCTATTTTTCTACAAAGAACTACATTAAACAAAATAAACGCTTTTAATTTTCTAAAATTACAGGATTTAATTCAAGAGAGATGTAACTGTTACTTCCAGCAAATCAAGAGTTCACGTAGAGGCTCTAATGCTGTGTCATTTTAGTAATTCTGTTCGTGTTGCTTTTATCAAAATAAATATTGATTTATTACATATCTTAACTCATGTTTTAAAATTCCAAAGTTGTTTCAAATGTTGTGTGGGATTTTCAGCAAACGGCTTATGTTCGGATTCCATATTCATCCATATTCATTGAAATATTCATTACAAATTTATATCATATTTTGCAATTATACAGATATTAAAGACCTGTGTCTGTGTATGTGCGAGTATGAGTGTATGGGTGTTCTTTATGTACGTGTAAAGTATAAATGGGTGTGCGCGACTATAGGTATGTGTTTGTACATGTATTTATATATATA
>NC_068992.1:15875975-15876403 GCF_001194135.2 Octopus bimaculoides
GATGTACATACAATAGCATTATATATATATATATATATATGTATATATCATATTCGCTATCTTTCTCAATGAATTAAAATTTATCAAGTTTTAATGCATAAATTTCAAAGAACTTGGAAGAACACCAGCTTTCTAAAACAACAATAACAACAGCAGAACGTACGATCACTCCTTGCTTAATACACTGTGGTTCTGGGCCCTGCAACCTGGACTGTGATTTGTATTCTGTCATTTCCAGTGTCGTTGATGTTTGCAATTTTTTAAGAAGTATTGTTATTTAAGTTTCGATGTCCCAGTTTCAATAACCGTAGCTACAACTGAGCATGAAACATTTTGGCATAGCCCTGTTAGCACTGCCGTTTTGGCGCTGCCGTTTTGGCGCTGCCGTTTTGGCGCTGCCGTTTTGGCGCTGCCGTTTTGGCGCTGCC
>NC_068992.1:15876899-15878041 GCF_001194135.2 Octopus bimaculoides
GTGTTTATGTCCATCGTGATCATTTTATAATCTGTAACGTTTCTCTACGCCTTTCTCTCTTTCTATCTGTATGTGCATATTTCTGTGCGCATGTGCAAATGTATACCTGTGTTTGTGTGTGTGTGTGTGTGTGTGTGTATGTGTGTGCGTGTGTGTGCGCGTGAGTGAAAGTGTATTTGCTTCAGCGCCAAAACATACCGTTGCCAAGACAGGCTGCATGTCGAGTCAGTCCCGCCAAATTGTGAGCGTTTAAACAACTGCGCCTGATTGCTTTTCAGTTCCAGTTTTAATTATACAGTAAATGATGTGCTAACTAAAGTAATGTGATGAATAATTTAGCTTCATAAAAAATAATCATTACATACGTAGGCGCAGGCGTGGCTTCGTGATAAGAAGCTTGCTTTCCAACCACATAGATCCAGGTTCAGTCCCACTGCGTCGCATCTTGGGTAAGTGGCCTCTGCTATAGCTTCGGGCCCACCAAAGTCTTGTGAGTGGATTTGATAGAGGGAAACTGAAAGAAGTCCGTCGTATATATATCTATATCTATCTATCTATCTATCTATCTATATATATATATAAACATACACACATACATTCATACATATATATGTATGTATTTGTGTGTGTGTTTGTTCTTCCACCATCGCTTGACAACCGATGTTGGTGTGTTTACGTACCCGTAACTTGGTGGTTCGGCAAAAGAGGCTGATAGAATAAGTACTAGGCTTACAAAAAATATATCGTGGAGTCGATTTGTTCGACTAAGGGCAGTGCTACAGCATGGCCGCAGTCAAATGACTTAAACAAGTAGGAGACAGTATAGTAAAACGATATGTTGTAATTACGGATATTAAAGACGTGTGTCGATGTTTGTGTATGTCTGCGTAGGTCTATGTGTATATGTATATGTCTGCGTGTGCATATGTGTACATTAAGGGATAGGCGAGTAGATGGATAGATTGATGCATGTAAATATGTAAGTGAATGTAAGTATAACTGTGTATATAATATATATATATACCTACATATGTCGATATGTATTTAAGCATGTATGTATGCATCAATATATTTATATACGGAAGTTTATTTATACGTGCATGTATGTATGTATGTATGTATGTATGTATGTATGTATGTAT
>NC_068992.1:15878410-15879019 GCF_001194135.2 Octopus bimaculoides
CATGTATGTATGTATGTATACAAACTTACTGTATGTATGTGTATGTGCAGATTTTGTTTTGTTTTGTGTATGTATTCTCATGCATATAGTTGCATATCTAGACATACTCATATACATTTAAGTGATAAACTTCTGGAAAGTTTTAAAGATTTTCGTATGTATGTATGTATGTATGTATGTATGTATGTATGTATGTATGTATGTATGTATGTATCTGTCTGTCTGTCTGTCTGTCTATCTATCTATCTATCTATCTATCTATCTATCTATCTATCTATCTATCTATCTCTGCTTTTCTTTGAGTTTTATTTAATTTCTTCTTAAGAGAGTTCAAGCTATTCACAAACCGACAAAACTTTTTGAATTAAGAGAGCTCCTGGTGGCTTCATTGTTGTGTTGTTGAATTATCGATGTGTGCATCTATTCATCTCAAGAATCTCAGATGGAGGCTCTATGTATAATGCATGCATGCATGCATGTATGTATGTATGTATGTATGTATGTATGTATGTGTGTATGTATGTGTGTATGCGGATATGTATGTATATATATATATATATATGCATATATGCATATATATATATATATATATATATATATATATATATA
>NC_068992.1:15879310-15882753 GCF_001194135.2 Octopus bimaculoides
CATATATATATATATATATATATATATATATGTGGACAAATGAAAGAGCTCGTGTGAAGAATATAATGCAGAGTGGGTGATAAAAATAATGATGAAATGATAGAGAGGGTGTCAAGACGGACGTAAGATATTTTATTTCAAGGAGAAATAAGAACCCGCATCGTCTCTATTTACCACCCACCACCCTCCGCCAAATCCTACGATGAGGACTTTAAGTCTGCTTCCATTCGATTCAGATTCTTTATACTTCTAGGAAGTCGATTTCTTTGTGCTGTTGATATATATATGTGTGTGTGTGTGTGTGTGTGTGTGTGTGTGTGTGTGTATGTATGCATGTATGTATGTATTTTATTTTGAAACTCTAAGTCATCATGCTAAGCCAAGTTAATTGAACAAACAAACAAAATTATAATGACAGAAAGAAGCCAAGCAAAGAATATGACAAAAATTAAAAAAAAAGAACAGAAGAAATAAAAACGACATAAAATAACAACAGAAAATGCTGCAAAAATCTTGGTATTTTAGTTTAGAATAATCGATATTTTAGTCTGTAACGAAAAATAACATTAAACATTAATCTTTTAGGAACTATTCCTCTTATTTACACAGTATTAGTGTAAAATTAGATATCAACTCAGTGATTTAAATTATTTCTCTTGTCACTTCTATTCTGTTAACTGACTAACCTAACACAATACCAGTTTGGGGTTTAAAGAATTATTTATATATTGGTTTTATTCATTGGTTTTGTTAATGTGTTTATTTTAATTTTTATTTGCGTATGTTATTTTTTGTTTTAGGAGCTTGAGTTAATTATGCTTGCTTGTTAATCAGATTTCCGTTTAGATTTAATAGAAATCGCTGGTCATTTCACGTTGAAGAGGAATAAATTGTTAGAGTCTACCTGTCCGTTGAACGCTTAAAAGAATACACAAAACAAAAGAAAACAAAAACAAAAAAAATGAATAAATAAACAGCTTTATCTTTTATTTGTCTCAGTAATTGGTCTACAGCAATGCCGGAGTACCAGTTTGAAGGACAAACCGACCGTAGTACTTATCTTTTATTAAACCTGGTAATTATTTCATTGATCGCTCATGCTAAACTGTTTAAGAGTTCATAAACAAACTAACACCGGTTGTGAGATAGTGGCGGGAGACGAACATCAACACACAGACACATGTGTGTGTATTAGATCCGAAGTATATTGTGGACGGTACATTTAGTACAATGTGCGTTTCTTCATTATCCTCAGGGCTATTGGTATACTCAATCTGGTTCAGTTAATCGTATTCATAACCTGAAGATCTTTCTGCCTGTACGTTGATATCTGCATACGTATTCCTCTATTTGTGTTGTGTTATGTACACAGTTTGCTTTTCGACCCCACTCGGAGCCTTACCATTTAAGCGCTCGATTCACTTGAATCCTGATCTGTTATAACTATAACATGTGTGTGTGTGTGCGTGTGTGTGTGTGTGTACGACTGACTTTTTTCAGTTTCCATCTGTAAACTCCACTCACAAGTCCTTAGGCCCGGTCTACAGAAGAAGAACCTTTTGCCTATAAAATTTTAAATCGGTAACGCTTCTAGCAAGAGTCGATACAGGATCGCTGCATTCGGAGTTTAGCTTGTTTACCATTACTCCATAGAACACAAAGAAAGAAAGGCGCAGTAGTGGCTGTGTGGTAAGCGGCTGATTGGGTGGGGGTCAAAACCGCTTTTGACCCTATAGACCCACTCAGCCGCTAAAGATCTGGTACTTCCAGATCTTTTGTAAATGGCCGGTTGCAGGTACCCAGTGATACTTGAGGGACTGCAGGTACCCAGTGATACTTGAGGTAACTGCGGAAGTCATAATGGAGGATGATATGTTCAGGGTGATGAACTCCTTTCCTAAGGACTAATACAGTTTTGCTTTCTGGAGCTCCGACTTAGAACTGCAGGAGGTATATTGCCTGGTCGGGGAGGAAAAGTAAGAGGCCTTAGTGCCTCGATTTGAAATTTGAATTTGTTATTTTTTGGTAAGAGGCTCAGTGCCTCAACTTGTAAGGACGATCGCGTCCATTCTTTGAACTTTGTTAAGAGGTACAATACCACATTTTGTGTTGTTGAGAAAAAGAGAACAATGTTTTCGGGAAGTAGCAATCGCGGGCGTTGTCTGCTTCCCCCACCAACCAGGTTTTCTTTTTTTTTTTTATTCCATTGTGCATTTGTGCTTTTGTCCAGCGCGCTGCTACATCTTTGTAAGGCTGTATACCCAATTTATGAAATAAAGTAGCTTGCTTACCAACAACATGGTACTGGGTTCAGTCCCACTGCGTGACACCTTGGGCAAGTGTCTTCTACTATAGCTGCGGGCTATGAGTGGATTTGGTAGACGGACACTAAAAGAAACCCGTCGTATATATGTTTATTTATATATATGTGTGCGTGTGTGTACGTGTGTCTGTTTGTATCCCACCCCCACCATCGTTTGACAACAGATGTTGGTGTGTTTATGTTCCTTCAACTTTGCGGTTCGGCAAAATAGACTGATAGAATAAGTACTAGGGTTACAAAGAATGAGTCCTGGTGTCAATTTGTTCAACTGAAAGGCGGTGTTCCAGCATGGCTGCAGTTAAACAACCGAGACAAATAAAAGAGTAAAAGAGTTGTCTGAACTGAAATAAAAACAAAATTAAAAAATCGAAAGACATTGATAACTAGAGGAAAAGAATGCAGTCATTGTTAATTTGACTAGAAATTAGTTTCAATTTAGTCTGACTCATATCTCGGCCCACCTTCAAATTACTACAACCAATATGTTTAAATACAGAAAATGTGATCGATGATGGATGAGCCGATATTTTATTTAAATGTATCGGAGAAAAACCAAGTTAAACACTGGAAAAATTCGATGTGACTAATGAGGATCTCTCAAATATAATCACAATCGATAAAATAAACACTGTTATAAATTATGGCGATGCTTTCCAACGACATGGTTCCAGGTTCACTCCCATTGCGTGGCACCTTGGACGAGTGTCTTCTACTATAGCCTCGAACCGACCAAAGAATTGTGAGTGGATTTGGTAGACGGAAACTTAAAGAAGCTTGTCGTGTATATAAATACACACACACGCACACACATATATGTATTTATCCATGAGTGTGTATCTTTGTGTTTGTGTTTGCCGCACACCACCGCTTGACAACCAGTGTTGGTGTGTTGACGTCCCCGCAACTCAGTAATTCGGCATAATTACCAGGCTTAAAAAAATAAGTCCTGGGTTGATTTCTTCGACTAAACTCCTTCAAGGCGGTGTCCCAACAGGCCTAGAGTTAATGACCGAACCAAGTACAACGTCAAAGATAATACACGTGCGCGCACACACACACACACACACACACATATATACACACAAACACACACACACACACACACACACACACACACACA
>NC_068992.1:15883166-15883600 GCF_001194135.2 Octopus bimaculoides
TATATATATATATATATATATGATGGGCTTCTTTCAGTTTCCATCTACCAAATCTACTTACAAGGCTTTGGTCTGCCCGAGGCTATAGTACAAGACAGTTGCCCAAGATGCGACGCAGTGGGACTGAACCCAGAACCATGTGGCTGGTACGCAACAACATGGATTGCTGGATTGGATTGCTGACTTGAAAGTGCCCTAAGGGTGGAGTGAAAACACTTTTGAATTGCTCATTTAGTATTTCAAGACCCACATTAAACTCGTCACTCGTATCACTATCGAACCAAGTGTTTAACTACGGTCTGTCCATAGCACTTACTTAGCGTTACCTGTCACTCTTTGTGTCTTCTAGATCGACGACTGGTGACGTGAAACTCTAAGTAGCAGTTTTTGTGATATATACACATATACATATACATATACGTATATATATATAT
>NC_068992.1:15885458-15886813 GCF_001194135.2 Octopus bimaculoides
GTCTTCTGATGAGTGTAATGTAATTTTAGTTAGAAAACACGAAATGTTAAGATATAAAGTTGTCCGAAAATTTATAAATCTTCTTTTCCATTTTCTCTAATTCAGCCTCGTGTTAAAAAAGGAGAACAAAATTAGAGTGGTTTGTAGACATTTGCCATCTACTTCTAGCGTATTAGTTTCGTCCCTCCATCGCCCTTGATTATAATTATATATTTATAGTTACATACTTAATTATTAATTTCACCGAAATGGTGGTTTTGATACGTTGGTCGCTGGTATGATCATTTTAATGATTATAACCTCTCTTTATAGACACACACACACGTACACACACACACACACACACACACACACACACACACACACACACACACGAACACACATATACAAACTGTTATTAATCCAAACAAGTGGAGGAACAGAAGAAATGAAGTTGAAACCACCGAGAATACATTGGAATTCATTAAAATTTAATTATACTTTACAATAGAATACACTTGACCAGTTTTCAAAAGTGTATTGCATATGGCGTTGTGTCGCGAAGTATGTCTATTCTGGCCGTTGTTATTAAAATAATTTATCTTTAAAGTAGGAATGTGTTTCAGAGCGCTATTCGTTAGTATACAAGTTGATTGTTCAATGTTGATGTGTTAAGTTCAAGTGGCAGCCGCGCGATAGCGTCATAAAAATGCTTTCCTCCATTGAATGTCATACCACAGTTAGAAAAGAGATATGAATAAGTGGTATAATAATTGTTTACATAAAAGTGTTATAAATAATTATTGTTTATTATTTTGTCGAGTAATAATATTATTTATTAGTTTTAGTTAACGCCCATTGAACGTACTAAAACATATCCCTTCGTTGTTAATAAGATATGGAGTAGGCAACAAAATGAGGTGTGGAACAAAATAAGATAGATGATAGTATAGGAAAATGCGAATCGTGTATCACTTATGTGATATGATTCTAATTAAGGGTGCTCTGTACAGCAGTGGCTTGTAATTCATAATAAATGGACTTTATTAATTCTTGTTTGGTCTGAGTATTGTCTGCACATTGATAGAGTGGGAAGACAAAAAATTTAGGAGATTTGGTTTGTGCGCATGTTTCAGATGTTCACAAAGTGGAATTTGTTTAAGTTTGGGATCGTGTATTTGGTGACGAAGAATATCTAATCTCATTCTTATGTATATATATGCTGGGTTCTTTCTCTACTTCCAAGTGTGCATGTTCATGTGTATGTGAGTATGTAATAATGGTTTATTTGTAGAACTGAGCATAAAAGTTTGAGCATATGCCACCGTCCAAAATTAACTGTGTTTTTGTACGAGTGTGTATATATATATATATAT
>NC_068992.1:15886984-15888776 GCF_001194135.2 Octopus bimaculoides
TATATATATACACTATGCTATAGTATACTGTCATTCCGTCGTTTACGACTATGAGGGTTCCAGTTGATCCTATCAACAGAACATTCACGTGAAATTAACATGCAAGTGACTGAGCAATTCACAGGTACATGTACCCTTAACGTAGCTCTCAAAGAGATTCAGCCTGACACAGTGTGACAATGCTGGCCCTTTGAAATACAAGAAGTACTAAATATTACCATATATATATATATATATATATATATATATGGAGATGTACTTGCATAGCAAGCGACCTGATTTGAGATCGTGTGCTGTGCTGGAACAAAAACAATTGCAGCGTGGAAGGTGTTTATAAGCCATTAAGAAACACACAAAAACCGTTAAATTCACTTTAACATTTAAATTTAATTTGTCAAAATATTTTCGTCGCTTTGAGACCGCGACCTGTTCACTAACAAAATTCCGTGCTGTATATACATTTCTACATATATATATATATATATATATATATGTGTGTGTGTGTGTGTGTGTATGTTCCTTATTTACCAACCAGTCTTTTAGTATCCTAAAAATTGTTTCAAATACAGGGTCTGATTCTTTTGTTATATCCGACTATAAAACGTTGGTCTTAACAATACAATACAGTTATATTTGACAGTAAATTTTCTTCCAATTTTCACTGAAGTACAATGTTTTTACGTTAGAAGTGAAGATTAATTGGAATAATATAACAGTTAAAAACATTATCAGTATAAAAAATTCAACATCCATAAAAGGCTCAACACAACTAAATGAAGGCTGACGATAATTTTATATTTATTTCCAATAAAATGCCTTGTAATAGTAAACAGAAGTAAAACCTCCAGTAAATGATTGATGTTCTTCGACAGAAAATTTCGTTTAAAACTTTTCATAAATTTGCTTTACTTTCTATACTGTGGTAATATGTAAATATTAACATTTCATTGAAAACTCTTTATCAGTTTTTAGTTAAAATGAATGTTTACTTGTCTCTTTCACGTCCTACTATTCTACGTTAATTTACGAGTTGTAAATTGCACAACACTGTTTTTTTTTTTAATTTTGAGTATAATTTTTTTCAATTACAAGTGTGACAGATTTATAAAATTGCAAAACTCATCCGCCTCCCACAAAAAAGAAACCCCGCCTCCCAAAACAAAATTTTATGAAAAATAAACAATAGCTACAGCAATAACATAAAAAGTTAACAAAACGAAAAAAATTTGTCTGTTTAACTAAAATGCACTTTCAGCTAAAATCGGTGACTACGTTTATTGGGCGACATAAATCTGTAGAGGTCTATTCACTCTGAATTTAATATATCTGTCATTTACAAAAATTGAAATGTCCAAAATCCAATAACATAAATATATAACACTGCTCTAATTAATATCTGTCATTAGCAGATGATTGTGTGTATGTGTATGTTTATGTAAATGTGGATATATATACGGACTTATCTATATAGTATATTATATCAAACATACAATATATACATATACGCATATATATAAGTAAATATATACACTCAGACACACATATAAATAGATATATATGTATATGTATAAATATATATACACATATGTATATTATACATACATGCACATATATATATATATTATATATTTCTTTTTTTTGCATACGTAAAAAAGTGTGCTAGTGTGGAGATTCTTACGCTAGTAGAAAAGGAATTTTTAACTCCTATTTCTGAATTCGGTATGTGGTGAATCAATTAGCTGACCCCTAATTATAATTATGTTTATAATTATAGAATATTTATATATATATA
>NC_068992.1:15889532-15892012 GCF_001194135.2 Octopus bimaculoides
ACATACATACATACATACATACATACATACATACATACATACATACATAAATACATACATAATACATACATACATACACAGATACACGCACGTATATATATATATATATATATATATATATATATATGTGTGTGTGTGTGTGTGTGTTTGGTATGTGTGGTTGTGTCTATGCGTTGTTATTTTACTTGTGTGTAAGTGCTAGTGCGTGTGTGTGTGTGTGTATGTGTGCGTGCGCGCGTGTGAGCGCGTGTTCAATTGTATGTACGCATGTGCAATATTGAAATAAATATCTGCTGCTCTATTACAAGGGGGGATAATAAATTGTTTGAAAAGCATGGCGTCATAATTCATGTAATGCAAGCTTCGAAATAATAAGTTACAGTAACTTGTTTCTTGTAACTGCTATTATCATGCATCTCAAGATATTACCATAAGTTATTCATTATAGAAGGACATTAACAGTTGATATGGTTACTAGAATTACCATCTTTTCTTCTTTGGAGATATTATTTCAAAAAGAATTTAATTTTTGATAATAACTTAGAATATTCTGAATATTAAATATATTTCCTAAATGAAATTTATTCGCCGCATTATAGAATATTGCGTAACAGTGGCTTGTTCTATTGAGGTTAATCACAGTGCTTTGGATAACTGGCGCCATTTGTAAGAAATATTAAAAGAAAAGTTCCTTTAATTTTAATATTGCCTTACAAGGAAATCGAATTTAAGAAAATATTTATTTTCTCAAACTAGAGAAAATTATATTTTAGATGCAAAAATATAGAAAAAAAGAACAAAACATTCAAACTTCAATAAATCTTACGGAACTATATTTTCCATCTTCCTGTATTCGAAACAATCGTAATAAACAACTTATGCTAGAGTTACTGCAATAAACTCATAATTGTTTTCTTTTTAAATAAATTCATCCATTTGAATTAAGTTTTATTTCTTTACGATATTAAAATCAATTTCTATTACTACGCACAAAACCGATCCATTTACCGATGCATATATATTATATTTTATCATTTACATTTTACTTGTTTTAGTGACTAGACGGCGGTCATTCTGGAGCACCGCCATAAAAAGTTTTAGTCGCACGCATCGAACCCTGTACATATATTTTTCTAAATCTCTTACTTATACTATCTGTTTATATTTCGGATGTTCACGTAAACAAACCAACGGCGGTTTTGAAGTGGTGGTAGAGAACAAGTAAAAACACAAAGACATAAATAAAGGTCATAAGACATACACACACAACGGGCTTCCGCATAGTTTCCAAACTGACACGGAAGGTATTAGTCGATATAGAGAGTTATAGATGACACTTCCCTATAGTACTGTACAGTGGGACTGAACTCAAAACCGCATGGTTGTGAATTGTACTTCTTAATCCTTCAGACATGCGTGCGTAAAACTCCTTAACAACAGTCGATTTCACAAAGTATTTCGAATAAATATCCACTATACGGCTCCGAATGAATTTTCTTTTTCGTTCAAAGGACATATTCCTCAAATTATTAGAGAAAAATGCATCTCATTTGGCAATTTTTCCTTCAAGTTTGTGAAACACTTCCACGAGAATCTCCTGGACCAAATTTAGCTTTGTATATATTTAACAAATATTTTATTCCACATATGTAAAAATACCTATTGCAGGAGAAGAAAACCCGATTTATTTATGAGCAATAAACAAAAATATATCCTGAAAATTACTTTTTAATTCAATTTTACTTATGTTCTAAACAAATCTAATATTCCTATATTAATTTTGTGTTGAAGAATATCAAGGTATACAAATTCGCCACCTCTGTTGCCGCCGAAAGATATACAAGTGTTAATAGTTAATTTCAGTTCGACCACTTACCTAGGAATGTTATTGCTCTCAGCATACGTAAGCTAATAGCCATCGTAACAAAATAAAATAAACGAATATAAAAGTGACGTTTATGTTCCATCCTTTATCATTTCAGTTTCTAATATCTAAATCAAATATTGCTTATCTTACGTAAACATATATATAAACATAAACAAATAGAGACAAACATACACATTAGTGTATATAACAAGTAATGGCGAGACCAATATCATCTGATGCACAATAATGACTTCAAATCAGTATGATATTAACAAGAATTTAGAGAAGCTATTAAAAACAAAATTCCCATTGCAATCCTGACATGAGGTACATTTAAGACAAAAGACGATAAAGACGGTATACATAAATACGATTATAATGCATACGGACTGCGTCTCGCTTACTTGTTTCAGTCATTGGATTGCGACCCTGTTGGAGCACCGTCTTTAGTCGAACGAATCAATCCCAGGACTTATTCCTTGTAAGCCTAGCACTTATTTTATCGGTGTGTTTGGTCGAACCGCTAGGTTACGGGTATGTAAGCACACCAACGTCGGTGGTCAAGCGATGATGGGGGGGAGGGCATAAACATATATACATATACATATATATA
>NC_068992.1:15892218-15892767 GCF_001194135.2 Octopus bimaculoides
ATATATATATATATATATATATATATATATATATAATATTAAATGGTGTAGATTGACCACACCAACACGTTAGAAATAAATGCCAAATGGCACTAAAACAACTTCAATATTCCATTAGAAAAATATATAATACATATATATATATGTGTGTGTGTGTGTACGCTCGAGTGTCTGTCCATCTATCAATCTATTTGCGAAAATGCATATGTTGGCACATATATATTTATATAATTATATGATATTGCCTTTATAAACGTATATCTACATACACAGATGAAATATATCTTGGTTTCAAATTTTGGCACATTGCTCAACAGGTACATATTGTAGCGATGAAAGGAAAAGTCAACCCTGGCGACGTTTGAACTCAGAACGTAAAGACGGACGAAATACCGCTACGCCTTTTGTCCGGCTTGCTGAAGTTATTGCCATTTCGCTAGCTTACAAATCAAATATGTATATTAGTATATAAATCTATCTATAAAAGATTATGTATGTATGTATATATATATATATATATATATATATATATATATATATATATATATA
>NC_068992.1:15892868-15893946 GCF_001194135.2 Octopus bimaculoides
ATATATATATATATATATATATATATATATATATATATATACATTCTACCACACACGCGCACACGCATATGGACAAACATAGACATTATTAAAGATCCACACATTTTAAATGTTGCCAAAATGGCATCATAAATGTTTATTAGTCTAAATTTCACTCAGTCCTCCTCGGAATTTCTATTTAACATTAGCATCACTCCACTACTTATATATTTAGCAGCAATAACAGAAGTCTTTAAGAACATCAGTATACTTAGAATCAATCAAGACTTCATCCATAGAGAAATTTATGTACACTGTTGTAGTTAATATTTTCATATTCTGGGAAAACCTCATTTAGGCAAAACCGTATGAAAAGAAACTTTTTCAATATAATGATAAATTCTAAACGGATACTTAATGATTGCAATTTTGATAGATTTATGTGTTTTTAATGGCATAATGCTTCAGAGGACATTATATAATATTCAATCTATATGTACATATACATGTATGTATGTATGTATGTATGTATATATATAACATATAAAGTGTCTTTTTCAAGATCGAGAACATAGTCACTTAAAGACAGTAAAGAAAGTTAACATGGTTAGTTTTAGTTATATTTATGTTTGCAGTTATGAAGGCGTATATTATTCTTTATCTGTTTTACTGGATTCGCAAGAAGCATTGCAGCGACAAATTCTCTTATTGTAGATGTGTATATGTAAGCAGGTGCGTGTGCTTCTATGCATGTATTGATGTATGGTTGGATGGAAGGATGGAAGAACGAATGTATGTGTATACGCCAAATAATTAACATACGCGGTACATATGCATATATATGCGTATGTATTCATATATATATATAAACACACACACACACACACACACACACACACACACACACATATATATATATATATATATTTACATACATGCATATGAATAGCTATGCACACACACACGCATGCACACATGCACTCACTCACAAACACACAGTCACACACTCATGTATACATATATTTACATACATGCATACGAACAGCTATACACACACACACACACACACACACACACACGTGTGCACACACACACACAC
>NC_068992.1:15893956-15896675 GCF_001194135.2 Octopus bimaculoides
ACACACACGTGTGCACACACACACACACACACACACACATGTGCACACACACACACACACACTCACTCACACAAAAAAATTATATATATCATGCTTATATTTTGTAGTTATTCCGAAATTTTTGTCTTGCAGATCAATGTTTTGCAACACACACACACACACACACAAACACACACACACACACACACGCGCGTTCACACGCGCACACACATACACACACATAGTTGCACATACACACACATAGTTGCACATACACACACAAACACATACATACAGACACACACACACAAACACTCAAACATGCAAAATTACCTTTATGTATGTGTGCATACATGCATGTATGTGTGTAAACATTTTCGTTTGTGCGTTTGTGTGTGTGTATGTTTGTATAATGCGTTTTTTGTAGAATACGCAGATTTCAAAATGAAACTACGTTGTTTAAAAGAAGGCATCTTGGCTACTGTTCGAGATGTTGTGGAGGATAAATACTTGACATTGATAAACCATTAAGGTTAAGAACATTACTTCCGAAATTAATTGAATCACCATGAAAACACTTGATGCAATCTTTCTCTTAGCAGACAATTTGAATATTTTCAATAATTATTTCATCATCTGGAAACGATTTTAAACTTTCCAGATACGCTAAATTAAATTGGATTTTAGAAAATATTTACAAAGAATGTGCATGATTTTAAAATGATGGAAAAGCGCCATATAAAATGCCTTGCGAGGTTTAACCTTCGTATTCCGATTTCAAATCTCACTAAGATTGATTTTTGTTTTCTATACATCGTATACGTCTGTAAGTTTTGACTCTTTCAAGTCTGTCTTATTCGAAAACAAATCGGCGTTAAACTTGACCAAATTTAAACCTCATTCTAAAAAATGTTATTGCGGTATAATTCTGGGAAAACTTTGGCTCAGTGGGCCTATAATCAATGGCCTTCCAAACATGGCTGTCCAGTGATATAGGTTTATGTGATCTAGCGTTTCCTTTCCTTATTTTGAATGGTAATGTGTGAGTTGGCTTTCCAACTTATTCTACCCAATCTACAACAGACCTAGATTCCCAAGGCGTCTATGTTCTTTTACATTGCTTTATACATTGTCCATGTTTCTACCCTGTGAAAGTTAATTGACATTATATAACAACTTAGTAACCCCAGTTTTAGGCGCAGTATTATGCCTTTTGGAGTGAAGTTCATTTATATTTATTCTTACTTATGTATTCTTAGCTAGAAGCATTTTTTATACTTATGAAAGTCATTTTAGATAGAATCGTTTGAGTTCTGGATCTTTCGTAAAATGAGTAGAATAAGCTGGAAAGACGATAAAAAAACGCTGCAGTACTAGAAAAGTTGAAAACCCATAGATACCTGTTTTCGGGGACCTAGTTTACATGCTATCACATTTTGGATATCTAATGCACTACGAGTCATTACCTAAAACCATCCTGACAGGATTTATGGAGGGAAACAGAGCAAGGGGTTGTTAAACACGTTTGTAGACTGAAAACATGAAAGACTGAACTTGAAAGAAGAACCAGGCTTATTGTATGAATGCAGTAAAACATTGACGGAATTGTAGAGTTTGGTTGGTAATGATGTGTGATTTGAGAGAGATTCAGCTATTATTTCTAATATGTTGAATGATTATTTAAATCTCAATCGATGTCTCGTTGTTCCAAAGATAGTGAGTACTGGACAATTATTGAATATATTTGCTCAATTTCGCTTTCGTACTGCTGTCAGGTCATTGGAATGATATCACATTTGCTGTGAGACAAAGATAAATCACACCTAATACCTTCCCTTTAGACTTAAAGGGCCACTCAGTTAAACCTAGATAGGTACTTTATTTATTGACCCTGTGAAAATGAAAAGCAAAACTGACTTCTGTAGGATACGAACTCAGATCGTAAAAGAGAAATTGGAATAAATATCACGAGGCGTTTCGTCCGATGCACAATCAACTTTGCAACTTCGTTACTTATGTACCAATAATATGCTCAGTTTCATAAAGTAAGGACCACAGTATATCATTTATGCTTGTATATCATTTATGCTTGTATATCATTTATGCTTGTATATCATTTATATCAGTTATGTCCATTTATGGTTTGAATCCAAATTCTGCACAGTCCTGCTTTGCTTCAAATATCGTTCTAAAATGATACGTACCTAAGTGAAAAGTGTATTGACTGTTTTTGTTCTTGCGTAATGCTTTGTGATAGAACAGGTCTATAATAAAAAAATATTCCAACAATGATCTCCCCTTTTAATTTTCAAATACAGTATTGCTTCGGTATACGGGTTAATTTGTTTCCTGAGACCTCTCGTAAAGCAGAGCAATAATTTCCCATAGTAGCAATGAAATTTTATGCCGTCATTTTAATAAGTTGCTGTGTAGACCGGTCAGAACCAGTGTTGCCACGAACACAAAGTGGCTATTTAACTGTTTATATTTATTATGAAATAAAACTCGTAAAGCGGGTCCTCTTAAAGTGAGGTATATGTAGGATTACATTATATTATATGCTTCTACTTTCGTGAAGAAGAGTGTAATTTAAGGAAAGAGTTGATTTGCCTCCTTGCAAATCAAGCGACTATATATGGAACCTCTTGGCTACGTCTCTGTAATTCGCAAGAGAGAGAGAGAGAGAGAGAGAGAGAGAGAGAGAGAGAGAGAGAGAGAGAGAGAGAGAGAGAGAGAGAGA
>NC_068992.1:15897295-15899961 GCF_001194135.2 Octopus bimaculoides
TATATATATATATATATATATTGTAGTGTAGTAATTTGTATTGTGTTCTCTAAAGATTCCGATATGTAAAAGCATTAGTGATTTGCATTTATAATCTAGGAATCAAATCCTGATTGTTGCTTATGCATAGTCTTTGAACTGCTTAAGTTCATAACACAACAGATGTATTTTGTGTGCATTATTCCAATAGAGATAACTACCGAACGTAATAGGATAAACTGTTTTTAGTCTATAAAGTAGTAACAAAAGTTTTTTTCTTTTAAGTTTAGTGTATTTATCTATTTTCCGCTTCATCTTATCTATCTATCTATCTATCTATCTATCTAGTTTTATATATTTATTGTTATGTCTTTGAAACTGAAAGTCTGTCCCAGGAGGATCTTAATGTCAAGCGACGTAACAAAATAGAGCAATACATTTTCTTCACCAGTGTATTTTTCCTGCCATCTAGTCACCCCTTGAGAATAATAATAATAATAATAATAATAATAATAATAATAATAATAATAATAATAATTATAATAATAATAATAATAATAATAATAATAATAATAATGATAATAATAATAATAATAATAATAATAATAATAATAATAATAATAATAATAATAATAATAATAACAGTAATAATAGAAATGCAGACTCTGTGGAAAGTGTGGAAAACGCGACCCACTTGGCAAGTGGATGTGAGAGCCTTGCAGAAAAGTAGGGTACCATTGAAATGTGAATACACACAGAATAACAGAAGTTTCGCGTAAATAGGATCACGGATTCCCGAGATACGCGATTTTTTCGGGTACCTTGGACTATTGGTGACCCAACAGGGGCTGCATATGAGACCCAATAGAATAAGTACACGCATTAGAAAAAAATACGTTCTGGGGTCGATTCGTGTGAGTAAAATTCTTGAAAGTGGTGCACCAGCATGGCTGCAGTCTGACGACTAAAACAAGTAAGAGATAATTCTGATATGTCCTGCGAAATACGCGTGTGTTTGTCTAGAACACCGATATGCATACGTACACACGACCACGCGGTGTGAGTGAATGTGTGTGTGCGCGCACATACGCATTCATCTGTTCGTTAACAGTTTGACACCGTTCCACATTACAAAGAGTTGTCTTCGAAAACCTGCCGATGCGAACTGAAATTTTACTCCCGTGGAGAGGAAACCAGGTGATCTTAAATACATTTATCTCCAATTAAATGTGTTGAATTTATTCTCCTTCGTTTCTTAACTCACACGTATCTCCTTCTCCCTCTCTCTCTCTCGTTATCTATCGTTCGCTCGCTCGATCGGTTTATGTACGTATGCATGTATGTATAAATGTATGTATGTATGCATGTATGTATGTACGTTTGTATGCATGTATATGTATATAGCCATATCATATATATATATATATATATATATATATATATATATATATATATATATATATGTAGATGTATACACATTTATATGCATGCTTATACTCACACACACACATACACGCAAACACTCACACACGTATATATATTTGCGCACCCGCACCACATACACACTCATATATTCTCTGCGGTATAACTAGATTTCGATATATACATATACATACATATATACATGCTTACTCATACACGCACACACACACACGCGCACACATACACACAGACACGCAAGCACACACGCATACTCACACACACACATTCACTCATTCTCGCACATACACACAAAAACACGAATATTTTTATTTATATCTTCCTTAGTTACGTTTTATAGGTTTTTCCTTGACGTTAATGTCTCTGCTCATTGCGTATATCCTGTTTGATTCGTTTTGCTTACCTAGGAAAATGCAAATTCTTTTCTTATTATATTCTTCAGTGATTCAGGGTGTATGTTGTTGTTGTTGTTGGCACTCCGTCGCTTACGACGTCGAGGGTTCCAGTTAACCCGATCAACGGAACAGCCTGTTCGTGAAATTGACGTGCAAGTGGCTGAGCACTCCACAGACACGTGTACCCCTTACGTAGTTCTCGAGGATATTCAGCGTGACACAGTGTGACAAGGCTGACCCTTTGAATTACAAGTACAATAGAAACACGAAGTAAGAGTGAGAGAAAGTTGTGATGAAAGAGTACAGCAGGATTCGCCACCATCCCCTACCGGAGCCACGTGGAACTTTAGGTGTTTTCGCTCAATAAACACTCACAACGCCCGGTCTGGGAATCGAAACTGCGATCCTATGACTGCGAGTCCGCTGCCCTAACCACTGGGCCATTGCGCCTCCACTGAGTGTGTATAAACTGGTATATAATATATAGATATATACATGTGTGTGTCTTTATATATGTATATATATATATGTATGTGTATATATATATATATGTAAATATTCACACACACCTGCATATACTACACGTATATTGCTACATCGATATGCATACACACAATATAAGCGTGGGATTAGGCATCGATCATATTACAACTCACTGTTTCACCGACCATCGCTTCAACGGTTCTGCTGTCATTTGGTAAGTGTTGAGGTCATGGTGAAGAAAGTTCAGTTTATTGTGTACTTCATTCATTTGTCTAATTCTCCATGTCTGTAGGCATCTACATCCCCCCACACACAAACACACACACACACACACACACACACACACACACACACACACACACACACACA
>NC_068992.1:15899985-15902752 GCF_001194135.2 Octopus bimaculoides
CCCTACTTAATAAATGCATGAGAAATGACCAAGTGCTTTGAGTAGTTTGGGTTATGTAGAACAGTGCTGAGAGCAAAGCGAAATTTCACACACACAGACATACACACACACACACACACACACACACACACACACACACACACACACACACACACACACACACACACACATATGTTTGTTTTTGCATGTGTGTATGCATGTATGTATATGTATGTGTGTGTGTGTTTGTGTGTATTTGCGTGTTAATGTGTGTTTGTGTGTATTAACCGCAATATCACACTTTGCTGTTTTCCTCTGATGTTGCTTTGTCGGTTTGGCAGTTATCTGCAAAGAGGCTTTCTTTCTGCTGTCGATAATGTATCAAACAAATATTGATGCCTATTAAATCGACTCTACCTCTCTCACCAAATTGTTGGCCCTGTGACTAACTTGGAAACCATAATTCTATATTTCAGATTAATAAGAATTTGCATATTTAGCTGGGAATTAGGAAATTATTCTATAGTTAGTAATGATAGTGCCAAAGAAGCAATCTCTTTTTAAAAGTTGAACCATGGCCTTCAAGATAATTCGTTCAGCTAAAGTATTTAATCAAATATTTTGAAGAAACGAGGAAAAAAGTAAAGAAAACAAGAAATAAATAATAAATAAGGAAAAACTAGAAAAGAAATATCTTCTTAAACTGTGCTTATCTATACAAGCTTCAGTTGAATACAATTGAATGTATGTATCCTTAGAAAGGCTACAAAGTGAAGAATCTATAGCGATCGATAAAAAGACTGCACAAAGAAGATTTGTAAAACTTTTGTATAATATTTGTTATACAAAACCACAGGAAGAGAAAGACACGCTGAAGACAAAATAAGATAATAAAGAGAGGAATTTATTGAGTTGAACCTCGCAACGCTATCCATTATTTACAACGACGTGTAGAATGTGTGATAATAGAAGGATGCTTGGTTGAGCACCCACCGTAATGATATAATAAACCTCTTTTAAGCAACACTGTTTTGATAAATTGGTTACAGTTGAATGTTTAGTATGATATGAAGAACATTAAATGAATTACGGACATTTCTTCCACACTGCATTTTTAATATTTATGATACACAATGTTTTGTTTCATTCACTAAAAGATACATGCAATTTGGTCAAAGTTTAGTATAGTATGTAATCCTAAACTGTCACTTCTGTCATACTCACCATTATCTGTGCGAATCTATTCTAAATATAACCAACATTTGTATTATTGAATTATCGAGAGTGAACTAGTTTTTATGTACAACTATGAGGTGTTTTTTTTTTCTTATATAATTTGTAGAAACGGTACAGTGCTGAACTAAGAAAAAATGTTTACTGTATAAAAATGTAGTTTCTTTATTTGAAAACTTGCGTTTAAATAACTACGATACTTCATTTTGTTTAACACAGTTCGAAGTCAATAGCAGAAAAAATGACGAAAAAGGAAAATAAAATTACCCGCGGTTATTATTGCTGTTAGATATCAGATCAACCTTCACCATATAGACTTAGGGTCATATGTGTCCCATTCATGACTATCTCTTTTTCCAGACATATTGTATGAATGACTACATTATCCAAAATGTCTTTCTTCTGTGATTTTCTTTCGCCTTCAAAGCTGTTCTAATCAATTAGACTTAGAATTAAAGACGCCCATTCCCACCAAATATTTCTTTACGTAGATTATTTTGAACTGCATTATTTTTCTGCGTCTCAAGTTTGCTTTTTAAAAGGGGCTAGCGTATGATTTGAGGATGAATTAACTGTTATATACGGCAGGTGGAATGACCACATCGATGTACTGTTTTTAGCTGACTTGATCAGTATTTAGTGGGGCAAATAGTATAATCACTGGAATGAAGGACAAAATGTTTGGCAGAAGCGCAACATTTTGGGCTTAAAACCAGTCGAAGTTTATTTGCCTTCTGTCGTTCCAAGATCGATAAATCAAATATAATTCAAGAACACTCATTGAATAAATCAACTCTGCTCCCTTTCATTAAGTTGTGTCATCTGTGATCCGTGTGTATACGAAAACATAACACGATAGAGCAATTGAGCGAATGTCTTAAAGTTTGTTGGTTTTGACGGTTTGTATTCTGTATTGAAATACCAACAGCATTCATCATAGCTGCTGTCAAAAAGCATTGAATCATTGACACGTGTGTTTTAAGAATATGTATTGCTGACTTTAACATCTTTTGTATAACAAGAATAACTTGATTTACGTTGCCTTTTTCTAAGTATAAAAGTTTCAGAAGTTCTTTCAACTCAATGGTTCGATCACTCACAAATACAGTGGGGGTTTAAACTGCAGCTATTCATTTCAGATATACTGGATTCTTGTAATGGCTGTTTGCCCATGGTTTCTGTTTATTTCTCGTGCTAATAAGTGAAACTCAATATTTTCGTTTTTATTTAGTAAATAACTGATGGGGAAATACATGAGGCTCTATTGAATTCTCAGGGAATATTATCAGTAAAAGCGAACTGAAAGCAAATTAACTCAGAAACAGACAACAGATATTATCTTTTATCTTTTACTTGTTTGAGTCATTAGTCTGCGGCCAAGCTGGAGCACTGCCTTGAAGAATTTTTAGTCGAGTGAATCGACCCCAGTACCTATTTTTTTAAGGCCTGGTGTGTATGTTTTTGTCTCATTTGTCGGACCGATGAGTTACGGGAGCGTAAACACACTACAACTGTTTTTCAAGTGGTGGTAAGGGACAAACACAGATACAGACAC
>NC_068992.1:15902762-15904716 GCF_001194135.2 Octopus bimaculoides
ATATATATATATATATATATATATATATATATATATAGTCATATAAGACGAGCTTCTTTCCGTTTCCGCCTACCAAATCCACTCACAAGGTTTTGGTGTGCCCGCGGTTATAGTAGGAGACACTTGTACTAGGTGCTACGCAGTGGGACTGAACCCGGTATTATGCTGTTAGGAAACAAACTTCTTACTACAAAGCCACGCCTGGGCCAATATATTGGTGTCTTTTGATAAAAACAAAACAAATTATTAGATTCTTAAAACAATGTAAATAAGAGAAAAGGAGACCGTCGCTGGGCGTATTAGCAATGTTGGCGACGTAAGTGAGCGTTCAAAACTGGTTTCAGCATATTTTCCGCAGTCTATCCTTCTATAAATACCAGCCCAGTATAAGCAGAAAATGCTTAAGGTTTAATAAAATGTGAGATTAAAATTGATAACATTATTCGTATTCCTGCATCTTTATGAGAAATGTAAAAGCTTTTAATGGAACTCAAAACCCAGTTGTTGTTTAATATTTAAATGTATTATTGGCGTATACTAAACAAAATAGCCTCACCTGATCAGCAATGTAAGCGTGATAATCCTTCTTAAATTTAGCATCTTGTCAGTACTGCTCACTGGTGGTCACCTCAGGTTCTTAATCAAAAGAATATGCGTTACACAACGTGTCTGACATCAGTGTAATAAATCGTTTTGCCAAAAAAGTCCTCATTTATTTTCAACCCCTGGTCTACAAGGATCGGTAAGATCGAAAATCAAAACATACGTACACAAGGAGATGACCTCAATATCAAAGCAAAAATAAGGAGATCTTTCGTTTTGAGTACATTTTACGTCATTTCTAATCCACGTGCGTTTGTTTATGCTTCCGTAAAGGGGTTTTAGGGTTAGGGTTAGGGTTACGGAAAGCGACGATCTTCTTCAGAAACATAAACAAACGCACGTGGATTAGAAATGACGTAAAATGTACTCAAAACGAAAGATCGCCCAAAAATAATTCAATAGCTGTCCAGCTTACAGTGACGAACAATATCTGGTTATCTGAAGGCGCATGACATAGCGGTTAAGAACGCTGCGCTCACGATCATGAAATCGTGGTTTCAATTCCCAGACCAGCTGCGCGGTGTGTTCTTGAGCAAAATATTTCATTTTACGTTGCTCCATTTTATGCCACTGTAAATGGATAACCCTGCGATGCAGTAGCCGATTATGCGAGGAAAAATCATAGAAAGAAGAGAAAAATAATAAATAGTATGACTTCCTTATGAAATTGTTAACTTATAAAATTAATTTAATGAAGGAAAAATCGTGTTATAGATTTCTCGGAAACTTATCTGTATACTAAATGAGAAATAAATACCTAATAGGTGATTTGCATCTCATGTAAGTCTTCAAATATACAGCCAATATCAGTTGGAGAATCCTAATACATGATTCATTAAATTTTTATATTAACTTTCGAGTTTTAAAATAGCCATCATTACGGTATAGCATTCCAGCATTCCAGTGTTGGCTACCAAAATTATTTTTAAACCTGTAAATATTCTGGATAACTGTAACATGTAACATGTAACAAGAGTCTGAAGTTTGTGGGAGACGAAAATACAGAATCGAGCGTTCTGTATTAATGAAGATTGTTAGCGTCGAGATTGAAAGCATGAACGGAGTACATGCGGTTTACTTTTTTACTCTTTTACTTGTTTCAGTCATTTGACTGTGGCCATGCTGGAGCACCGCCTTTAGTCGAGCAAATCGATACCAGGACTTATTCTTTGTAAATCTAGTACTTATTCTATCAGTCTCTTAAGCCGAACCGCTAAATTACGGGACGTAAACACACCAGAATCGGTTGTCAAGCGATGTTGGGGGGGGGGACAAACACAGACACACAAACATAGACATACACATACATACATATATATATATACATATATACGACGGGTTTCTTTCAGTT
>NC_068992.1:15905102-15907161 GCF_001194135.2 Octopus bimaculoides
CGTGTACCCTTAACATAGTTCTCGGGGATATTCAGCGTGACACAGTGTGACAAGGCTGACCCTTTGAATTACAAGTACAACAGAAACAGGAAGTAAGAGTGAGAGAATGTTGTGGTGAAAGAGTACAGCAGGGTTTGCCACCATCCCCCGCCGGAGCCTCGTGGAGCTTTGGGTGTTTTCGCTCAATAAACACTCACAACGCCCGGTCTGGGAATCGAAACTGCGATCGTATGACCGCGAGTCCGCTGCCCTAACCACTGAGCCATTGCACCTCCACTACGTCTATACTACGCCTACTGCAACCTATATACTTCTTCAGTAGTTATTCTTACTTCTCGGCCTTTCCCCCTATTATTTTACTTCCTAATTAATCGTAGTAGGTATTTTAACAAAACAGATATTCTGACAAAACTGATTAATTATAAATGTAAGTAATGCTGGTATATTGCTAAGTTTTTCTTTAGTATCCTATTTTAACAAATACCCAATATTCTGTAATTCTCTATAATTTTGTGTCAAAATTGCAATCATTTTATTACAACTTACTGGTTTAATAATAATAATATTCTGGCAATAAAAATTTTACACAACAATTCATATAAATTTTATACAACTTAATATTTAAGCTTGGATAACTTATATAACACTATAGTTACAAACTCATCCTACACACGTTATTTTTATTAATTTACCGTTATAGTATCTCTGTCATGTAATTATCGAACAAGCTTCCATAGTTTAAAACATTTAAGTGAGTATCATTTGTAATTTCATGCATCTTGCGATGAAAATTCCTGATTAGCAAAAGTGATTTACATAAAACCTAATCCTATTGCGAACGCTACCTCTCAGTTGTAAATTCATACGGGTGTATATACTTATGTATATATACGTATATAAAGACATGCATAGGATGTCTATGTGTATGTGTGTGTGTGTGTGTGTGTGTGTGTGTGTGTGTGTAGTACGTATGCATTTCTATAGTTCTCAAACGATTCTCTCCCTTTGACCTCTGCAGTTTTCAAGCGATTCTCTCCCTTTTCTCTCTCTGTTTATTCATCTCTTCTCTTTCTCGTACAAGATAGTAAAGGACATTTTATACAACGACGACGTCACATATATGAGTATGTAGGTGTCTCTGAGTGTATTATGTGGGTGTACGAATGTGTATGTCTCTCTGAATGTGCGTGTGTTTGTGCGCCCGTTACGTACGTTATTAAATTCACAGACACATCTACATATACATATACATATGTGACGAGAACGACTGGAGGTGAAACTCTTGATAAAAAAAAACAATTACGTGGAAGGTTCAAGTAAAATAAAAATACACATCTACCATTCAATTAATAATTCATAATTATCGCAGCAGTTGCAAGGTTGCAGGGTATTTACAATTTGCTTTTATTTGGTTAATTTACACTGCATACCAAAATATAGACATACTACAATTGCTTACAATAGTAGAGACTAAAGTATATATTTTTCTATGTTCATAATTTTTGGCTTAAAATATGGAAAAAATATGCCACCAAAGAAAAAACGTAATCACTCCAGAAACACATGTAAAGCAAGAAGGAGTGCAGAAAACCGAAGGCGAGAGTTTCAATACATAAGGGACATGAGACTTTCTCAACATCAGCAACGGCATGCAGCAGCATGTGAGATGGACTCTCAATACAGAAGGGACATGACACTTTCCTGAGATCATCAAAAGCATACTGCAGTACGTCAAATACAGTCTCAAGAGAGAAGGAAGAGGAGACTTTCTCAACATAGGCAAAAGCAGACTGTAGCACGTCTGATAGAGTCCCAAGAGAGAAGGGAGATGAGACGTTCTCAAGACCACCAAAGGCATGCTGCAGCACTTAATGCTGAATCATAAAAACAACGTTAAGTACGCCAGATTACACAAAGGTCCAAGAGAATAGCTCTCAGAAACAGACCACGTACAAATTCGAGATAAACTCAAATTGTCGTTTATGGAAAGCTTTAAAATTTACTCCACAAATGTTTTGTCGTCAATGCTTCACTTCCCTTTACCACCTGTTTCAAAATA
>NC_068992.1:15907261-15908334 GCF_001194135.2 Octopus bimaculoides
GAGAGAGAGAGAGAGAGAGAGAGAGAGAGAGAGAGAGAGAGAAATGAGGAGAAAGAAGTGCGGTGGGAATGAGAATTGTGTTCATTTTTATTTAATTTTATTTTAACGTAATACATTTTCTTTCCATGATATTTGTTTAGATTGCAAATATTATCTAATTTGTTTTGTTTGGAATTTTTTTCGTTATGATTACTGCAGATTTTGTTTTGTTTTCTTTATGTGTTATTTTTGATTTTTGAAATTTTCCTTTTGTGGGTGGATTGATAGGAATATTTTGGATGTGTTATAGAAATATTGATTCTGCTCTGTTTATTTCTTTTCTTTTCTCTCTTTCACGACAAATATTACTAATTTCTCCAAATGATGGTTTACGTAACTGTAAAATATTTATGAGAATATTACGACGACTCCACCTGGGAGATTTTGCACAGTCGGCGAATCTGCTCGAAATTACAGCCTAATCTCCCTCAAATGGGAGCCCACACTCTCTAAAGGAAGTAAAGAGTACATTAACAAGTTAGACAATGATACAGAAAAGACATTTCAGTGAAAATCACAGATATGAATCAACTGAAGGAACGAATTTTGAATGAATGTGCTCTAATTGACGGAAATGTCGAGTTACTGAATCGGACTCATGTAAATCCAACAAAGCGCATCGAACTTTGCCTCACAAATGGTGGAAACCATGTTAAAAATGTTATTCATTTTTGTAAGTGAATAAAGTTATTGAAAATATGTATTTTCGTCTATATATCCAGACTTTACACTCTCCGTATAAACCAAGTGATAATATCTTCGCTCCGCGACGAAGAGACCCCGTGTGTGTATAAAATATTAATATTGTTTGCAAACATTTAGTGAATGTTCAAATTACGTGACGATGAGATTATAATTGTATTGTCCGTATACACACATATTATCTAAACACAAATATTTACATCCAAGCAAAATACAAAGCGCTTAATACAATAAAAATATTGTATTATCCAAATATGTAAATATGCCTTTTCATAGTCATATGTCTGTGTGTTTACACACACACACACACACACACACACACACACACATGT
>NC_068992.1:15908344-15909360 GCF_001194135.2 Octopus bimaculoides
TATATATATATATATATATATATATATATATATATGCGTGTCTGTGTGTGTGTATCTGTGTTTGTATATGTGTGTGTGTAGTAGTAGTAATAGTGCCATTGTGGTAATAATTATTATCGGTGAAATTATGTTCATATTGATTCATATCAATGTTATCAAGATGACGGAATTAATTAATATTAATGAGGGTAATTAAAAGAATCGACACTAGGGCGCTAGAGGAAAGTTACATGACCAGTTTCATGCGACATTTGAAAGTACAATGTGAAAATGTGTTAGTCAGGCGCTAGAAAATTTATCAACATGCAATTCAAGAATCAGTACTAGGGGGAGGGGAATTGGTTTCGATGTAAAGAAGTTTTGAAGTAGGAAAAATGTAATTTCGTTAAGAGACATAAGCAGTTTCTAAATCCAGACAGCTTAGTCATAAGAGAGAATGGTTATGAAGGGTTGAAGAGTGATATAAAGCTTCGAGTCTTTGAATTCTTTCTTCTTCTTCTCAGCACTGTTGTTTGCACTAACATTCTTATGCTCCATGGCCAACGCAACTAATTATTATAAAATAATAGCAAAAGACACACAAAGCTAAAAAAAAAACACTGGGGAAACTACAACATTATTTTGTAATGATACAAATTGATTTCAAAGGCTAGCAATTTTGTAGGAGGGGTAAGTCAATCATATGGACCCTAGGGTTCAACAGGTACTTATTTTATCGATCCCGAAAGTATGAAAGGCAAAGCCGACCTCGACGGAATTTGAACTCAGAACGTAAGGGCGGACGAAATGCCGTTAAGCATTTTACCCGGCACAGTAACGATTCTGACAGCTCGGTGCCGGATTGGTAGATATAAGTTAGCTTTCAATACTGGCATGGTTTCACCTATGATATATATCTTTTCGTCACCATGTTAATGTGTTGGAGTAACACTTATGGTCTTTAAAAGTAAAGTATATGAAATATAATAGTATATATATATATATATATATATATATATATATATATATATATATAT
>NC_068992.1:15910300-15916900 GCF_001194135.2 Octopus bimaculoides
TACATTTCTGGATATATATATATATATATATATATATATATGTATGTATGTATGTGTGCGTTTGTGTTTATGTGCGTATGTATTTATGTATATGTGTGTACGCGTACACGCGCACACGCACTGGCACATAGTATGGATATACATGTATACATATATACATACGTATGCACAAGTACATGTACATACAGATATACATAAACATATATGTGTGTATGTTTGAGTGTGTTTGTTTGTGTACATAAACGTAAGTCTTACGTAAATACATCCGTTCATCTTTGAAGTGATTTACAATACAGGCACGGGACGAGAGGCACGGGACGAGAGGCACGGGACGAGAGGCACGGGACGAGAGGTAGAGTTTGACTTTTAAGCGCACATTGACATTCACACTTGTGTATCTGAAATATATAGAGAGGTAGAAATAGTGTTAGAAAGAGTGGCAACAGATTAAAGCATAATAATCGTGTTTGTGCGTGGTTGAGTTAGTGTGTGTCTGTATGTGTGTCTGTATCTGTGTAAACACACACATTTACATACAAACACACAGACGCACACATGATTGTATCGGTCTATGGCTTTCTGATTGAGTCTTGTCACCCGACATTGGAAACATTTATACACAAGTCTGAATATTAACAACGAAATGATGCAATTAGATGATCAACATAAGTCTATCTATCTATCTATCTATCTATCTATCTATCTATCTATAAATAATTCTATGTAGCTTTATATACTAGATGTATATATATTCACAGACATATCTACATATATATCTTGTTTATAAATACAATTATCCGTTCGTGTAAATATAGAGAAATACATAGACGTTTGGATAATTTCAATGTCAATTAGGTAAATGATTATTTATCTGTTAAAATCTGACATTTCTTCTTTTTTTTATATATTTTTTTTCTGCTATCGCCTATTAGACTGACAATTAGTTTCCTAGTTTTTATAATACTTATTAAATTTTACGATAGTATAATTTTTTTGACTATTCGTTATTCATTAAATTTCATGAAAATTGTTTTTTCATAATTTGGCATACGTCCATCTAATTTCAGTATTAGTCTTTTAATATATTACTAAATAAAGAATTGATTGTTTGCCACACGTATACATAAATGTGTGGCCAACTCTAATGATTTATTGTATAAGAGGCAGTCAAATTTACTGATATTCCTTCAGCTGCTCTGTGTCTCATTTCTATTAGACTTTTCCATTTCTTCTTCAGCTTCATTTTGTAAAATAATAATATGTCTATTTCTTATTTGTTTTTCTTGCCTTCTTGATTTTTGCTTCTCACTGCCATCCTGTAGCCTCATTAAAGTTGTTTCCTCACCTTCTTCCCTTCTTCTCTCTTGTTCTTCTTCAGCAACCTTATTCAATCTTATAGTGTGTTCGTCTTTTTTGTAGCCTTCTTTCAATTTCCTCTTGACTTGCCTGTGAGTGTTGTTTCCTCATGTAGTCGTTTTATCTATCTCCAGAAAGATGAAAGGCAAAGTTAGCGTCCTCGTGGTTTCAACTAGCTACGACGCCTATACTAAGATAAGTATCCCTCCATTTCATAGCTATTTCTCTGAGAGCCAGAGCAGTGTATTTAATTACTCCAAATGTTTGCTCCAAAATTTTTAATAACCTGATTCCATTATAAAGCTCATTGCTGTCATAGCTTTTAACGCACCGAATCAAGGTTATGAAAAAAAACTATGAATTTATGCACCAAACCAAAAAACGAAAATTTGTAAGACGTGGAATTTCCCTCGGTCAATCTTGATCGTGAATCTTATGTGCTATAATCAGACACGCAGATAGTAAGTTAATTAACTTCTAAGTTTTCAATATACTCCATCCATCCCCTAACTCGTTATAATGAAAATGAATTTAACATTATAAAAACATGTTATTAAAGGTTATAAATTTATGCGTCATAATAAATAAATAAATTTAGAAATGGCCCATTTATATAAAGACCCAGGGGATAGCCATTATTGTGGAGCGCCAGACTAATTATGTAGCTAGTGGTTTTAGAATGACAATTTACAACGTCTAAGCATAACTCCGTGCAGTTTGTGTCCATAATTAACTGTCTGAGAGAAATAATGCTAAAAGGTTGACCACGAATAAAGAACAATGATTCCACACAACTAAAGATATGTGCCGTAATATAGCTACAGGCATTTGGTCTAAAAGTGTATTGGCTTGTCTACGCTAACTTCTATTCTCATTCAATGTTCGGAACGCTTAAAGATGTATAAATAGAAAAAAAGATAAATGAATTTTTCCGGGAAAAAATAATTACTTCCTAATGTTTTATTTTCTGTTTTCATTAAAAAAAACTATTTAATGTAGTTTGATCTCGTACATTTCTGTAGGCAAAACATAAAAATACGGAAAGAGCTATACGGTAAATAGGCAGCAATTCTGAAATATGAGTTTAAAAAATATTTTGGTCGAATGCAGAAATATCTTTTTCTTTTCTACAAATTAATTACTATCCTAATATTAATAGGCAGCGGGAGAAAAAGAAATTACGAAAATATTTATTTTAAAACGTTTTTCATTTTCTACCGATTTAGTTAATTTTTTTTTTTTTTCGATTTGGTTTAGAGAAAATTAGTCGCGAATATTGACAAGAGGCTAGAAATTCGTGAATGATGGCAATAATCGATTAAATGATAGAAACGGAAGCAAGAACACACTATTTACTCTATTAACCTCCGAGGAGGAAACGAAGATAAAATATCATCCAACAGAATTTGGACAGAATCATTCCAGGGAAAAAATGTTTAATCATAAGAATTTTGTCCTTTCTTTTGCCATTTCTATCACTCCATTAGCTTATCTCCATTAGCTTATCTCCGAGAAATACTACATAATGCGAAAAATATTGCAGAACACGAATCTTGCATCATTTTAAAAACAAAAGACGCCTTCATTTAACTAAGTACAATAACTTGTTTGTTGCAGGGAAGACATTTCGATGCTTAACCTTCTTGTAGCTTTTTGTTAACGAAAGTTATTAGCTGCCCTTACTGTTCAAAAAATGATGCATAAAATAAAACAAAACTGATCGACAAACATTTCTTCGAGATAAACATATCTAATCCCACACAGCGTTTTTATAGAAAACAACTTTTTGTAATTAACCCATGAACTGTCTAATTTGAAAGGTGGATATGTCAAACATTTTGAAAACAGATTATCCCCCCCACCCAAAGCATTTAATTCGTCCCCGGTTTAAAAAGACCTCATGGCATTTACATAACCTTTACCAGAGTTCATTTTGTTGCAAGAATTTGGATAAGGTATGTGGTTTGAAGATATTTTACTCCAGTCTCCAAGATTTTTCCCAGAGGAGTAGGCGCTGCTCCTCCACTTTTCTGCAACGAAAGTGGTGCCAATTCTCAGTTTCAATCGCTTTAACTGAATACTAACAACGAAATGATGCAATTAGATGATCATCATGAGTTATATTTGATAGAGGTATACTACTACATAAGATAATGGAGCGAAGTTGCACGAATACTCTAGCACTAGAATTAAATATGGTCTAGGTTCAAATTTCACTGGGGTCACATAATGGTTACAAGAGGATAAAAGAAAATATAAATATAAAACAAAAACACTTGCGAAGAAATACAGAAATCTATTGTGTGTATGAGCAAGACAGAGAGATGGGAGAGGGAAGAGGTAGAAAGAGTCTGCATGTGTAGATATAGTGTGTTCATGAATGTGAGCAAAGACGTCCTTGTCGCGACTCTTGTCAGAAATTTTCTGACTAATTTGAAACTAAATGTTTACCATCTTATAAACAAAGATCTTCTGATTTCCGTCTCTTTTGTTTAGATAGTTTAAAAATAAGGGAAACATTTGTCATGGACATGAAATGATATTTGTGAATAGAGCTAATGCAGAGAGCCTCTCTGCGTTCCATTCACTATTTTGATTTCCTGTTAAAAAAAAATTCTTGCTTCGCAATCGGAACCAACATCATTTGGAAATATATAATTGTGACGACAAACACAAACACCGCCGTTTCTCCTTGATATGTAACAATTTCATTTCTGTTTGGCAAAACATAATACGTTTCTTCAAACAGGATGTATTCAGGTCAATGTCGGTAATCAAATGATATCGCTTAACAATACAACGTAATTAGACAAGGTGTGGATTTCTCGACTGAAGTTAACTGGATGATGATTTCACAACAGACGTGGAGAGGAAGGAAGAGATAGAGAGGAGAGGGAGGGTGGGAAAGAGAGAGACCGAGAAAGAAAGAGGGAGGCAAGCAGAGGAGGAGAGTAGGTAATGCGTTAACCTTTTATCAGAAATACTAATCTCAAATTTTAGAACAAGGCCAGAGATTTCGGCGGCAGATGTAAGTCGATTACATTAACCCCAGTGCTCAATTGGTACTTATTTTATCGATACCAAAAAGATAAAAGCAAAGTCGACCGCAGCGGAATTTGAACTCAGAATGTGAAGGTGGACGAAATGCCGCTATGCATTTTGCCCGGCGTGCTAACGCTTCTGCTAGTTTGCCGCCTTGCCTCTTGACTGAAATATTAACAACACACTAAATACGTCATGCACTCTTAATTGAATTACACTAGATCGAGTAAGGACAGGAATGTAACATGAGAGATCAAGAGAGGGAGAAGGAAACATAATGAGATGGAAATATAAGTCTACCTCTGTGTGTGTGTGTGTGTGTGTGTGTGTGTGTGCTATTCCAGAATGAATCAGCGAGCGTATTAAAAACTCAGTTTTAAGTTTATGCTTTACCTTGAACAACATCTCACGGACGGATCAATTAGGTTCTAGCTATCTCAGTCATTTGACGGGATATGGTATAATGTTACGTTCTTTCTTTACTGACTACTGACAAAAAAAGGCTTAAGTTTTGATATTGAAGTCATCTAACTGTGAATAAAATATTATGACCATTAACTGGTTTATTCGCATATAATTCTAGTCTCAAAGTTAAGCAGTTCATTGAGAAGAAATAAAAGAAACACCGCTATTGTAAATTTATTCTTGAATTACTGCAGTAAGAGAAAGTCTTCAAGTTTGTGCTGACAACTTCAAGGATTTTGATACAGAAGGAGACGAATCAATCCCAATAGACATTTATGTTTGAAATCAATACTGATTATACATCAGTTCTAACATTTACTTTTAACTAATAGAATCAGAGCCAATTATTATAACATGCCTTAGATATGGACACCGTCATGATTCGTTCCTCTGACCAGCTGGCTTTAAGTGTTTCTCGCTTGGTTGTAGCAAATTGTGAGATTTTAAAGATAATTGCCCAACATGTAAAATCACTGTATGAAAGCGAGTATTTTGCAGAATTAAGACAGGGTCCTTAACTTGTGAATTTTTTTTTAGAAAAGAAAATTATTCGAGGCATTATAGTTTTCCTTCTGAGAAGGAACACGAAGATAGAATTTGAAGAAGAAAATTAACATATAGGCGCAGGTGAGGCTGTGTAGTAAGTAACTTGCTTACCAACCACATGGTTCCGGGTTCATTCCGGCTGCGTGGCACCTTGGGCAAGTATCTTCTACTATAGCCTCGGGCTGACCAAAGCCTTGTGAGTGGATTTGTTAGACGGAAACTGAAAGAAGCCCGTCGTATATATGTATATATATATGTATGTATGTGTGTGTGTGTATATGTTTATGTGTCTGTGTTTGTCCCCCCCCCCCCAACATCGCTTGACAACCGATGCTGGTGTGTTTATGTCCCCGTAACTTAGCGGTTCGGCAAAAGAGACCAATAGAATAAGTACTAGGCATCCAAAGAATAAGTCCTGGGGTCGATTTGCTCGACTAAAGGCGGTGCTCCAGCATGGCCGCAGTCAAATGACTGAAACAAGTAAAAGAGTAAAAGAGTATATTGAACGGCTAACAGAAGATATAGGTTCAGATAAATTCTTATCCATTTGTTAAGACGAGAGCACTGATGTTACATCATGTGCTATTTATTGACTGGTTTTGAAAGGGTAATGTGAAATGTGAAGAACTGGTTAAATTAGTTACGTTACCTGAGCATAAAACAGAAGCAGAGTAAACTAATTGTGTAATCAACAGGTTGACCTTTCAAAAATAGTTTCTGTGGCTACTAATTCAGACAAGTAGGTTTTGGAAATTTATTGTATAGTATGTTAGATATCCATTGGCAGACTTTCATCATTTCTAGTTTACGTGCAAATGTTCATATTAACTTATAAAAATTGTAACAAAACACAATTAATGTTACGTCTGCAAGCACTTTGGGAAAAAAAAAAAACTGGATCTATTTTAAAACGGGGGCGCCAGTATTTTCTTAACGAAACACTAACGAAACACTTTGAAACTTGGGACACTGGTAGAATGTATCATATAAAACATCTTTTACTCTTAGTCTTCTTAACAAAAAAAAAAGGAATTCGCAAGTTATTCCATGTTAAAGTTGTCGTATTTCTGTAATTTCAACCAATCATTGACGTCTATTCAGCTCAATAGAGTTACTGCTGGGCGGTCATAAAAATGTTATTCCCTGTGACATATTTCATCCGGTTTAATCGTAATTTATACGCATATATTG
>NC_068992.1:15917721-15920682 GCF_001194135.2 Octopus bimaculoides
CTTGATATTTTCTTTGATAGAATAAAATAATTTAAAATCAAAGTAAAAGTTTTTCAAGGAGATGTCGACAGCGGTACACAGAAATATTTCGCAAACCTTAAAGAAAAAAAGCCAACAAGCAATAGATCTTCAATTCATGGAAAAACAATTATTCAAAGCATTTTAAAGCAATTGTCGAACACCGTCAAGTTAAATTTTATACAATTTTCTCTTTAAAAAATTAATAAATTTAAATGTTTTGGAAAAATTACAGAATATATATATATATATATATATATATATATATATAACTATCAAAAGGACCTAGCCTAATTCTGACACACAATTCTGTCATTGGTGCTTTGCAGAGTCTGAAACAGAGCAGAGTATAGAATCTGCTTTCCTTGAAATCTTTTGTCCCAGAGACATTCATTGTTTTTCTTACATATCTTAAAGGCGCGATATAAATTGTGAGTTATACAATATATTTTTTAAGGAACAATAAAACTTATTATTTTTCTATTGTCCTATATAAAGGCATTAACTAAGAGTTAATGTTGCTTATCGTGTACAATGCTATTTTACATTTTTGTTTTTCAATTGTCGTTTGAAGTCCATTGATGTAAATAATCGTTCTTAAAAGGCTTTCATTTATGGGATTTTCTGAGTAATCTACTATAATCTTCTGTTATTAGCTAGTTTGTAATGAACTCACCTCATTTAGAAATCAACATATTTCCCTCGTCACTTCAGCAATGTAGCTACACGTGCAGTTGGCGATTTCTTTTCCTTCTTTAGACTTTTCCCTTTCTCCTTAACGACGAAGAGCTATGCTCAAAACGTCAAGCTCTTTTGTGGTTTTCTCTGTTACAACATATGAATTACGAAGGAAGGAGTGATAGATGAATAAGGAAGGAAGGAAGGAGTGATGGCAAACTGGTAGTGGGAGCGTTTCAAATCTGTGAGTATATGTAAGTGTATGTAAAAGGGAGATATGTGAATGTGTGTGTATGTGTGCGTGTGCTATGGGAGTGGGATGGTGAACATTCAACGTTAAAGAGAAAATCAAACGGCGTTTCAACTTTGTGTGAGCATGTGTGCATGTGTGTGCGTATACAAGGGAAGTATGTGAATGTATGTGTGAACCAGCGTTCTTTCAATAACAAACGATGATCGATGTGACAATCTCATATGACAACCACGAGATAACGTTGTCAAGTGTATTAATTTGACTTACCATCCATATTTATATATAAAATACTACAATTTGACGGCACGGCGCCAGCTAGTAATACATATACAAGCAGTAAACAAGCATAAATAAATATCAAACATATTTTCCCTAAAAATATGTTAATGCCGAGGCTGACTTTGCCTTTCATCCTTTCAAGATCTATGAAATAAGCACCATTTGAGCAATGAGATCGTTATTATCGACTCTCCCCCTCCCCACAGAATTCAGGCTTTGACGATCGGCGTTCTTCTATTTACGTCCCCGTTACCTAGCGACTCAATTAAAAGACCTATGATATGAATATCAGACTTCAAAACATGCCGCAGTCCACTGACTGAAACTCGTAGTCAAAGGTTACGTAGTTTATTGTAATTTGCAAGAGTTCTTTCGATGTTATGTGTTACCATAAAGACCCGTCTTGTTTGACTGTTAGGTAATTCGACATCAGTAATAATGACCCCATACATCCGAGGAAAGATGAATGGACAGTGTTAATATATTGCTGATATCGAATATTCTGGAACAAGGATAAAGCAAATATATTCAGCAATGAATTATGATTAAATATAGAATATAATTAAAAGAAAAAAATTATTATATATCGATGAGACAAGTAGATTAAGTACTTTAGATGCCATTGGCATTGAATAAAGAGGACACATTTTTTTGCTTTCTTTTCTCGTAGTCTTTGAATTTTAATGGAGATATATTGATTTTCTTTATGTTTTATTATTTTATCGTAACTACATTTTAAAAGAAATGTTAAAAAAAAAAGTAGGAATCTAGCGTTGATGGCTACAATGAGATAGAATCCTTTGAAGAAATTTTATGATTTTCAAATTGAAAAAGTGACGAAATATCGTGCACTAAAATATTTTCTCTATGTTGTATGATACTTTGAAGGCTTTGCTATTCATATCCGTTGCACAAGGTGTTACTAGCAAATTTATAAAGATCTCACCTCATTTAGAAATCGACATATTTTCCTCGTCACTTCAGCAAAGTAGCTATACGTGCAGTTGGCGATTTCTTTTCCTTCTTTAGACTTTCCCCTTTCTCTTTAACAACGAAGACCTATGCTCGAAACGTCAAGCTCTCTTTTTCCCCTGAGCGTGAAACTAATTCATTTCTTGTGCATGTCCTTCTGTTGTCTATTAAACTTACTCGTTTATTTGAATTGATTGCTTATTTGAATTTACTATATATATATATATATATGTGTGTGTGTGTGTGTGTGCGTGTGTGTGTGTGTATGTATTTATGCTCATACACATTCATGCATGATTATATGAGTTTGGGGAAAGACCAGCAGGCCGAGGCCTCGCAGATTCTATCAGCTCTGTTCTTGTAAATGATTACGTAATCTAGAAAAAAGTATTGAGTAGTCCTTCACTAAATGTTAAATTGTTCGTGCTATAACTTGATACATATATACTCACATGTACATATGTATTCCTGTCTTGTGTTTTGTCCGCCACTACATTCCTCCATGGCAAGGTTTAATTTGTGTATACAAATTTAATTTGCGGTCCATGGGAAGAGCCGTTTTAACGATGCGTCCTACCCAGCTCTTCGAAACGCAGGTGTTAAAACGGGGGTAGCTGATGACGGAGGATGTTCTCTATGTGGCTTGTGTGTTTTCTCGTCTACGTTTTGTTTGCAATGTCCTGTACCCAGATATGCACCTATACATACAGGTGGGTGTCGGTATGCACATACCTGTACGTATATATGCATATACTCATTTA
>NC_068992.1:15921531-15924385 GCF_001194135.2 Octopus bimaculoides
ATATATATATATGTATATGTATATGCATATATATGTATATATAAATAATACAAAATGGGACAAGAATGCAAAACCTCCAGACAGTTAGGTGATACAAGAAAGGTCTTTCGAGGTCTTTTACTTCAGAGCTTAGAAATACTGAAAGACCACTGCAATAAGCATACCCACACACACATATATGTATGTGTGTAAGCATCAATGCCGTTGATACGTAACAACATATCATATGATTTTATATAATTTTCATTTTTGGATACAAATTCAAATGTGATCACATTGGGTCTCTTGAAGTGGAATGCGGTTTCAAAATATATCCTTGTTTTGATAAGTTTCAACGCATCCATCGATCTCGGAGATCTGTCCAAAGATTCATAGATATTTGTATTTAACTATATTATCCCGATTGCTGACACAGAGTGTTTATTTGCACTGTATTCTTTCCCAGATGTGACAAGTGTACACAAGCTTTGTAGTCGTGTAGTTATATAGATGTTCGTAACAACAACATATAGATAATTTAATCAGAAGCTCGAAATATGTCTTCCGCTTCAGTTGTTCACATCTATTGTAAACAATGAAGTGATTAACTTCTGTCGACTGATATTGACCTTTGAAACTACACTGCCAGCAAACTATTCATCTATATACTAACATGTTTGAATACCTGCCTATCAATTTATTTGTTTATCTATTTATCCGCCCATATTCTATCTTTCTCGCATTTTCTGCATGTACACATGCATCCCACCGCACGCACATGCAGACATGGAAATTTATATATATATGTATATAAATTTTTACGTCTCTAAATTGTTTCAGCTTTTAAGCTGTGGTCATGCTGCAGCACCACAGTGTATATATTATACACAGGCGCAGGAGTGGCTGTGTGGTAAATAACTTGCTTACGAACCACATGGTCCCGGGTTCAGTCTCACTGCGTGACACCTTGGGCAAATGTCTTCTACTATAGCCTCGGGCCGACCAAAACCTTGTGAGTGGATTTGGTAGACGGAAACTGGAAGAAACCCGTCGTATATATATATATATATATATATATATGTGTGTGTGTGTGTGTGTGTGTGTGTGTGTGTATGTGTGTGTGTGTGTGTATATATTTGTCTCCCCAGCATCGCTTGACAACCGATGCTGGTGTGTTTGCGCCCCTGTAACTTAGCGGTTCGTCAAAATAGTCCGATAGAATAAGTACTAGGCTTACAAAGAATAAGCTCTGGAGTCGATTTGGTCGACTATAAAGGCGGTACTCCAGCATGGCCGCAGTCAAATGACTGAAACAAGTAAAAGAGTAAAAGAGTAAAGAGTATACATAAGTAAGCATATATACACATACAGCCATTTATATATGCAGAGTGCGTAAGGTATCTGAGGACAAATGTTAATGTTACTATAACAGCATATTTATCAACTTAATATTTTCTATATTACAGAATTATCAATGGCAGACCCTATGAGTACAGAAGAAATGAAGAGGCACGCAGTCATCGTGGCTATAATGGCTGATCATAGCAATTTAGAAATAGCACGATTTTTAAAAGTCTCTAGATCCTTCGTCTGCAAAATTCGCAAGGAGTTACAGGCTAAAGACGGAAATGTATCACCAGTATCAAAACATAAGAGACATTGTAGACGCACTAATACTATTAGAACTCCAGAATTTATTCAACACGTAAAGGAGACTGTTGATGACAATCCCAGAAGATCCATGAAGTTCATTGCAAAAGAACACTATGTGTCAGAAGGAAGAATCCGAAAGGTTGTCCATAAAGGTATCAGATACAAGTCTTATGCGATGAGAAAAGGTAATTTTATGTCAGAAACAGTGAAGGAAAATCGCTTAATCAGATCTAAAAGCCTCCTGAAAAACGTAAAAACCCAGCAGAGAAAGATGTCATTCGGATTTTCTGAGACAAGAAAAACTTTGATCAATGTCAGAAAGTAAACAGCAGAAATGGCTATGTACAGACCCTTCGGTAGTTCCAAGTGTAATGCATACAAATTTCCTGCAACTGTCATGGTTTGGGGGTTGTCAGAAATGAAGAAAGTTTAAAATGCCTTCTCACTTCTTTCCACAAAGATTTGTTCTGAATACAATGGTTAAGCCATGGATCGATAATGTACGCAACGGAAGATCTTATGTTTCAACAAGGCTCAGCACCATCATACATGGCTACAGCAACGCAGGAATGGATGGCCGAAAATTTTCATGTCAACATAACCCCCAACATTTGGCCTTCTAGCTCCTCAGATCTCAATCCATTTGACTACTATGCATGGAAAGTAGTTGAGAAAGAGATACATGAGCACCCTTATAACACCAAAGAATCCCTAAAACCCTCCATAGTCAGAGTAATGTCCAGACCACTTGATCCTAGCATGTAGGCGATTCACACCTCGCATAGAAACCGTTATTGAAGCTAAAGGACACATTAGTGAACAAAATGAAGAAACAATATGTTTATTCTTATCCCCAAAACCTTTTTCAGTAAAAAGGCATTATTGTATGTTTGTAAAAGGCGGCGATCTGGCAGAATCGTTAGCACGCCGGGCGAAATGCTTAGCGGTATTTTGTCTGTCTTTAAGTTCTGAGTTCAAATTCTGCCGAGGTCGACTTTGCCTTTCATCCTTTCAGAGTCGATAAATTAAGTACCAGTTGTGTATTGGGATCGATCAAATTGACTGGCTCCCTCCCCCAAAATTACGGGCTTGTGCCTAGAGTAGAAAAGATTATTATCCGTTTCTAACAGTCATTTTTGCTTAAGTATATAACTCTCCTCAAATACCTTACGCTCCCTGTATATACAAACATATATATAAGCATATATATATATATATATAT